>NC_043710.1:61735971-61843902 GCF_006229205.1 Suricata suricatta
AACTAGTTTTTTTTCCTCTTGCATTCTCTACTTTTTATTTTGCTAGATTTCAGCAGATAGAAATATCACCTCTGCTTGGGAATATCTTGCTGCAATAGCTACAGATCACACTGAAATTTGTGGGCAAGGGACTGATACAGCTCTATACTTATGTGATTGCAGAATCACTGAACTTTGGGAAAATGAGTACATGAGAAACTAGGGGATTTAGTTTTCAACATTAGAGTGTTCTAAGGGAAATAACTAGATATACCTGTTCTGGGGGGAAATAGCCCACGATGTAGCTACTGAAGATACACCCCAGGCTGACCAGAAATGAGGATGCTGTTAGAGGAAATAAGGGAAGGGCTCCAGCTACCTTAGGGGTGGGAATAAGGTGAATTTTATATTTATATTCCTGTCTTTTTATTTTCTTTTAACAATTTGTTAAAGGAGTCAAGGAATAGTTCATGACAAAGCATTGTTACATTTGGCCTGTTGAAGTAAACTAGTCTGGGGAATATGAAACAACATAATTTAATAAGCAGATTTAAAATTAGGGATGTGACGTTTTGGTTTAATCTACAAAGTGTCTTTGAAGTTAATTATTGTCCTGACTCATTTAAGGGACTTCTGAGGTCTTTGGTTAAATCCTCCATTTCACTACTCAAAGAAAGATGCAGAGGTAGAGATAGGGTTTCCCTGAAACTCACATGATCCATCTCTGAGTGATCCATCAAAGGAGTGACTACTTAACTGGGCACACGCCAAGCCACATGGAGGAACTGAAGCAGTAAGGATTGTGCTGCATGCTGCCTCTTGTGCCTTTACTTCCTATCCTTCCCAAGGAAACATTTCTAACCTGACACATGAGAGCCCAGCACGTTGACTGGGAGTTATAGGGCCACTGCAGCTTAAAAGGTCATCCATTTGCTCATGGCTGCCTTTGGCCATCTTCTATTTTCTGCACCCATTATGTACCGGATTGATAAGCCAATCCAAGTCTTCTCTCAACATGCATGCCTAAGGGTGTTAGGTGCATCAGGTTCCTAAACCATATAGATCAAAGATGTTATGACCAGTCATCTTTTCTCTGGTAGGAGAGAAGAGGCCCCACCTCGATCTTAGACTCTAAGTCACAGGTTCCTACCCAGCATCATCAGAGTTCTATAGGAAGTAATTGGAAACAAGCTTAATAAAGTATCATGTGGGGCTTTGTGTTCCATCTAGTGCTCTTCCATGTATGCCTAGATTCTTTTAGAAACTTTTGTCATAGAGGTTACTTGGCAGGGCAATATTACTCCATCCTGGTCAAACATCACCAATACAATACACAACAGACTGTTTGCATTCTTCGTACTTTCATTTCCAATGGTCTAAATTCTGCTTTACCTGTTCCTCAGCATAGTTTTTACAAAAGTTCCTTCAGAAATGTCTCTGCTGGTAGAGATGATTAATGCCTGACCCTGGGTCAGAAGCTCTAGGCCAAAGCAAACCGTCATGTGTTCTCTAAACGTTCTTTAAAGTGATATAAAATAACAGCAGTAGCAAAAACAGCAACAGAAATAATAATTATGCAACTATAGGATAAGGCAAATTTATTTTTAAATTATGTTTTAAATTACTTATTACTAATTAAAAGCAATTAAGCAGGGTGGCAAGGAATCAGGCTTTGTAATCATGCAGTATGGGTTTGAATCCAAATTTTCCATTTACTAGCTGTGTGTCCTAGAGAAAGTTATTTACAACACTTTGAGTTTCACTTTCCTCATCCCTAGGAAGCATGAAAGAAAAAAATTTACTTCATTGGTTTAATATGAATGTAAAGTTATTGTGTATAATATTAAAATGTATGCTCAATATTTGTTATAGTTTAAAGATATATCTGCCCTCTTTTGCACATCATATACATCTAGCCTTCTGTCTTCAATTGCCAGGTGTAGGCCTGCTCTAGTTTGAGAAGCATGGATGTAGGTGATGGGAGCCATTTCTGGAAGATGCATTCTCTCCTCCAGGCCCTTAGCTCCACATGGACAGATGCAGTGATTTATTTTACATTTGCTTCAAAGAATGAAGCAGAAAGGTACTGTCCCAAGTCGCCTTGCCCTAGGGAAATGGATTCACAGTTTGCTTTTGGTTTAACTAATCCTTTCTTCCTCTGGGCTGTTCATTTTTGTTTCTCTTTTTAAAAATCTTCCAGATTTGTCCATGCCTTCCAGCTATTCCTGCTGTCCAAAACGCAGTGATGGATTCTAATACAGCAGCGACAGCTGGAGGGTTTCACATTTTCCTTTGGGAGATTCCATTGGTTGGTGAAACTGAAAATGAAGACATTTTTAGGCATTTCCCTACAGTGCTTCTCTACCCTCCTTATGGCTAGTTTGTTTGCTCACACTGCTCCAGCAGAGGTGTGTTAACACAATGATTGCAAAACATCTGGGAGAAATATTTGGATATAAGGGGTTGCAGGAGTAGCTTTTATTGTTATTAATGAAACCAGCTCACCATTTGGCACAATGTCCTATGCCTTCCGAGGGCTGTATAAAGTAATGCCTGATTGCCCGAGATGTGCTTTGTCCCCAGGATTCACTGCCAATTAAAATAATAAATAAGCAACACAAGCCATAGAGATTAGAGGGAAGGATAATTGTCCTTCCTTGTCAAATAAATGAGGAGCTGGCTGGGACAAAGAAGTGGAGAACTAGAGAGGTATATATTTTCCTCTCCTGTGGTATCATTTTTATTGTTATTTTATCTACACGACAATGGGTAGAAGGGAAGATTAAGTCACATCGCAGTAATAACAACCAACTGAAGTGCCCCCATCCTCATAACACAGAGACAGTTTCCTTTCAGTAGTTCTGACTAAAATCCTATCTCAAGTTCCCCTCGTGGCTCCTGTAGGAGCTTGGATGCAATTTCTTCATCCGCGTAACATAGGTAAGAAAGAAGAGTACCTTAGCTTTATCCTAGTGGGAGATACCAAGAAAGGCAGAATTAAATCAGGAAGTAAGTAAATACCTACATACATACTTACCTACTTACACACATACATACATGCAACAAGGATACTCTATCTCAGACTGAGAATAACTAAGACAAATGAATCTGTCAATCTAATTATAACATCAACAACAGTAATGGCTACACCCTGCAAAGTACTTACTGTGTGCCATTCACTGTGGTAAGAAATCACCTCTAATATCTTATTTAACTTCCTAAAATACTTCTGGTGCTACTATTTCTGTATGAGAGAATTTAATTAATTTGCTTAAGATCACAGAAAATTTAGTGGCCATTCCCATAAGTCAGTTCAAAGCAGCATCTAATATCAGGTGTTCATTTCTTTACTCTCAATGTGACAGATTTTTGGTAAGTGGATGTGTAATAATTTACAAAGAAAATAATCAGTAGCATTATCTGACAGCATTAATGAATGTTTGCTTTTTACCATCCTGACTTAATTATGAGACTGGAGTAATCTTGAATCAATAGGACTTGTAATTGGAACTAACACATGTAGTTTTGTGTCACACTTTATTATTTGTTTACATGTTCTCCCTCCCCTCTCTATGACTCACACATATGCACACTTAACAGTGCTAGACCATGGACCCAGTTATGTTCATCTCCATATGTCTATATTCACCTTCCTTATTATAAGCTCAAATAAGATAAGGGAGAGGGAGGGAGGCAAATCATGAGAGACTCTTGGATACTGAAAACAAACTGAGGGCTGAAGAGGGAGGGGGAAGGGGAGTGATGGTCATGGACAGGGGCATTTGTGGGGAAGAGAACTGGGTGTTATACGGAAACCAACTTGACAATAAAGTATAATAAATAAAAGGTCACATCAAAAAAGTTAAAATGAGAAAGGAGGGGAGATGAGAGTGTAGTATTTTTTTGTTGAGAATTTATACTGTACTAACAGAATTACAGATTTATGTATTACTTCCATTCATGTTGTGGTTTGGAAGAAGGTAGAATTATCCTCGATATAATAATGATAAGGGAACAAAGTTTCCAAGAAGTTACATAATTGTAGAAGGTCACTTAGTCAGTACATGGCATAACTGGGATGGGAATCTGCTTTTGCCAACTACCTAGTCCATGCTTTTTCTGCAACATAGTGTTGAGCATGTAAGTTCCTACCACTATCGGTCTTGCATAATTATGGTTAACTTACTTCCAGCTCTACTCATGAAGCAGTACATCACCCCCCAGACTGGGTGACTGGCAAACTATCCACTGAGAAAGAACACAAGGGAAGAGAAACAATGTTTAGGTCTGTTTCTTTCTGGGCTGTTGGCAACTATTGGGCACACAAAGGGACATCTTCCATAGGAGCTGGAAAGATGAGTTCAAAATTGGGGAGATAAGTTTGTGCAAGAAACGACGGTTTGGGAAATGTGTTCTAAAGGTGGCAGCTAAAGTCATGGTGGTCACTGAGGTCCCTGAAAGAAAGATTACAGACTAAGGAGAGTGCTAAAGGCTAGCTTTCTGAAGTTGCGCAGAGCAAGTCCAAAGTGAAGATTTTTAGAAGAGCCAGCTAATGAAGTAAAGAACCAAGACCTCAGTATACCAGAAGATATGAGAAGAAACAGTTTTAGGAAAGAAGAAACTGGCATACATTAAAGTGATTGAATATATTTCTATTAGATGTAACCACCAGGAGTTCTGATCTGTCAACTATTTGGATATTTTGAAATTTTAGGGTTATATCAGTATAGCTTAGGGATACTGAATTGAGAGAATGTTTGATTTAAGAACATCAATAAAGAAAACTCCAGGGATACTTCTAAGCCATGCTCAATATGAATGGAGAATAATTGATATCATAAAAGAAGATTCAATCTCTATGCTCACATTCTGACTTATTCTGCTTTATGCATTTATAATCACCTAATATGCTGTTTATGTATTTATCAGCTGCCTCCTCATGGTGGAATATGTGAGGCACTTTATTTTGTTACTACAGTATCTTCAGGGTTTAGAACAAGAATTGGTCAAATATGGCACACTCCTTATAAGTGTAAATAAAATTGTATTACAACACAATGCTTGTTCATATGGTGGCTACTTTGACTGAGTTGAGTTCACGTAAGAGAGACCATACACCCACAAACCAAAACTATTTACTATCTGATCCTTTATAGAAATAAGTTTGCCAATCCCTGCTCTAGAATAATACTTGCACGTGGCAGGCACTCAATAAATATAACAGACAAGTTAATGATATGATGAATGAACTAAAAGCACTAGTCTCAATTATTTAATGTTTTTAGCCAAATTGACCTTTCTGAGCTTAGTTTCCCCATTTATAAGATGAGACACTAGTTATGTATCTATATGTATGCAGATATAGATATCTTAAAGGAAAAAAGTGAGCATTAAATGAAATATATGTAACTGGCAAGTGGAGAAATAAAAAAACATAAATACTCATCCCCTTCCCTTTCTCTCCTTGAAACGCTATGTCTATGAAGGTGATTTATTGGTTCCTTCAGAGCCCCTTCCAATCACTCTGCTTGGGAGCGTCTGCAATATGAAGCCAACAAAATAATATGATTCACCCACATAAGATGTCCTCTGGGGGCACCTGGGTGGCTCAGCTGGTTGAGTACCTCAGACTCTTGATATCAGCTAAGGTTGTGCCCTCACAGTTTGGATGGAGCCCCACATCCAGCTCTGTGCTGACAGTGTGGAGCTTCCCTTTTTTTCTGCCCCTTTTCAACTTTCAGTGGCATGTGTGTGCTTTCTATCTCTCTAAATAATAGATAAATAAATAAATAAAAATAAATAAATTTATATGTGTGTGTGCATATATATATGTGTATGTATATACATATATATGTGTGTGTGTGACACACACACACTCTCTGTCTTTGGAGGTTGTGAGACCTAGATTGCATAATTGTGACAAGGGATAGAAACTGAAGGAAATCACAAGCCCCCAACTTCCAAGTCACCCCACTCTTTTAAATTCTGTACATCACTAGTAACGTTATCTCTATTCCTATTGTGGCGAAAAAACAGTAGATAATAAACAGAGACATTTGGGATTGATAAAGACACTTGGAATAATTTTCCAAGGCACCGGCCTTCACCTTTCTAATCATTCTAGAAAAGCCCTTCATTACTCATGGCTTTCTCTGCACTGTAGTGCATTGTTCAGTGCAGCTGTCAAGACCGTTCAGCCTCTTTTTTCTTTTTTTTTTATTTTTTTTATTTTTTTCTTATGGTTGTTGGATATCCAATAAAGAAGTTTTATTACTTTTAAAGTCATTTAGCTTTTAAAAAGCACTAGTACTGAAAACTATTATAAGCTTTTCTTCTTAAATGTGCACACTCAACCAAGGGACATATTTTCAATTTTATTTTGAAAAGGGCCTTGAACATTTAAATTGAAGCCTTTGGAATTGGCAGTTGCTAAGAAGGAGAAAGGAGAAAAGGCAGATATTATTTCAATTTTCAAAAAGATTTTATCAGGTAAAAAAAATACAACAGAAAGAGTATAAGAACCGAAAAAAGTTACAAAAATAATGTTATGAAAACCAAGTGTTCAAATCTTTATCTTTTAGGCCCTAAATACCCCTTTATTGTCTGATGCAACCTCAGATTACATCATAAATTGCACAATTCTTATCTTCCCCAGATATCAAGACCTTTCATTATTCATTAATCAAATATATAGTGAGCTTCTGCATTTTGTGACATAGTATGCAAAGAGATATGGACACCACAGAGAATGAAAGCCCAGCCCTGACCTCAGGCACACTGTTAATCAGGGGTCACTGACTCAAAAACATGCTACGTACAAGCACTAACTCCGTAAATGGAAAACTCTTCTTACAAAGAGAGAAGACTTATTACAAACAACGTGTGAAAACCTCAGGGGATACATATCACTCATTCATTTGGTTGACAGACATTTTTTTTAATGTTTTGTTTATTTTTGAGAGACAGAGAGAGACAGTGCGAGCAAAGGAGGGTCAGAGAGAGAGGGAGACACAGACTCCAAAGCAGGCTCCAAGGTCTGAGCTAGTTGTCAGCACAGAGCCTGACGCGGGGCTGGAACCCAAGGTCTGTGAGATCATGACCAGAGCTGAAGCCAAATGCTTAACCCACTGAGCCACCCAGGCACCCTGGTTGACAGACATTTGAATATCATTTTGTTAAAAGATGCACAGGGGCCAGAAAGACCATAATACTACCTCAAACAAAGCCTACCATAATAAATACTTCTTAGAAATATGTATGAGCTAGGAATGTTTTTCACACTAGACTTTTGTCCAGTTCATGACAAATAAATTTCAATCAAAGTAAAATGAGATGTTAAAGAAGAATAGTTTGCAAACACATTTCAAAGATGATATATTTTATCTACTTGTATTTCATTGGAAGTTTTCAACCTCAAATTTTTGAAATTTATGATTTTAAAAAGCAATTTGGATCATTCTCCTGTTTTGTTCTAATACGAATTATTTCAGGGTGCTATTGGCTTGTCTTAGTTGAAGATAAGTGAAGAAGAGATTGTATAGATAGGCACTCTTCTTTTTTCTCTCTTTAACAGTGATTTTGCCAAGTTAGAGACACCTTGATGCTTTACATAGTTTTGATCAAATGACCACAATTTACAAACACAGTAGATGTTGGCTTTCTATGAATTTGCAGAATTAATTTTACTTTTGTGATCATCA
This sequence comes from Suricata suricatta, assembly GCF_006229205.1. Taxonomy (NCBI): domain Eukaryota; kingdom Metazoa; phylum Chordata; class Mammalia; order Carnivora; family Herpestidae; genus Suricata; species Suricata suricatta. The sequence goes on from NC_043710.1 coordinate 61,743,651, forward strand.
CTATCTGGTTTTTAACTTGTTTACACAAAGCACAGATATTACTAACCAGTTTCTTTAGTCAGACTACCTGAGTTCAAATCCTTCTTTTACCTTACTTTGGAATAAAATCAAACCTCCCTCAGATGCATTTTTTTTATCTTTACAATGAATGTAATAGTCCCAACCACCTCCTAGAATTGTTGTGAAAATTATACGGATTAGTTCATATAAAGTAAGTTGGACATTTTAATGCTTATGTACTAATACTTCAGGGATTGCAGAAAAATCACTGTATATTACATAGAACATGGTGGTACTTTCAATTTTTCAAATTCTTCACTAAGCATATCAGAATCTCAGGGATTATTTTTCATTTTTTATATTGAAAAATACCTATTAAATAGGTTATTCATGAGGACTGAACTGAATAATGAACATGAATTAGCATACTCATTGGCTTATTGTAGTACTGAATTCACATTTTTAAAAGATTTAGTCAAATTCATAGAAAAACATAAAATAAACACACCTAAAAAGCAAGTGGCAAAAGGCAGAAAAATAGCAATGTTTATATATTTTTCATTTACAAAGAGTTCTTAGAAGTCAATTGAAAATTCACTAAGATTTAAACAGATAAATGAGCACAGAATCAAAGAAGGTTAATTGTCAGAAGAGAAAATCCTAATGGCAAATGAACATAGTTTTAAAAATCACCTTTATTATATAATGAGAAAAGAAAGTAAGTTACCTCCCCCTGCCCCCCCACACACACTTATTACAGAGTGCTTCCCATGATGTGGTGGCTCAATCATATAATGCTTCTGGAATTTTGATTAGTATAACCTAATGAAACCTCTGATTCTTGTAACCTTTAAAGAGAGTAGGTTGACAATATGTATCCAGTTATTTAAAAATGGAAGCACCTGGGTGGCTCAGTCGGTTGGGTGAACAACTTTGGCTCAGGTCATTATCTTCCCATTCATGAGTTCAAGCCCTGCATCGGTCTCTGTGGTGACAGCGTGGAGCCTGGAGCCTGCTTTGGATTCTGTGTCTCCGTCTCTCTCTGTCCCTGCCCCACTCACACTCTCTCTCTCAAAAATATACATTAAAAATTTTTTTTAATTAAAAAAAGGAAAAATTATCACAGTCTTGTGCCTAGTAATTTATTCAAAAGAAGGAACTGGAGAAGCTGAGTACTGTTATGCATAGAGTTGTTCATGCATACCTTAATGTTTAATAGCCAAAAAAATTGTAAAAATTTCAATGTGTAACAAGAAGGAAATTTATTTAAAAAGCAAATAATATTTAATGAGAGAAACAATTTATGATGTTAAATGAAAACAGCAATTTGAGTTCTGTTTCTTTATATATGTTATTGATTATACAACCAGGTTATTAATGAATTAGACTCCTTAAGGCTCAATTTGAAAGAGCTTTACTTTTGCCTAATACTACACTCAATTTGCTACACTAGCCCTCTCTTTCACACTAGCAGGACAGTATATTTGCATGTCACACGGCTGTTCAGACATTAGATCACTCTGACTTTCAAGAAGTAAGAAGTCTGGTTCACCAGGGCTAGGGTAGACAAAACAGTAGGGTGTTTTCTGCTCCTACGAAATCCATTCAAGAATTCTCTTATCTTTCTCATTACAATAAAACTTTAGCCATTTTGTACATACGTTGGCAATATGTGATGGATGGGCTAGTTTGAGTTTCTGGAATGATTTTGGCCACCTCTCAGCAAGTTCGGAGGTAACAAATCAAGCACTTAGAACAGGTGAGTGTTTATCACCTATCATCCTGCGCTGTGTTATGAATTCAGCTTCTCTCTTTGGAATATGTGGGCAATTATCACTTTACAGTATTCAGCTACAGAACATTTATTAAAAAAAAGAAAAAAGAAAAAAGACCCTCTAACAGTCTTTTAATTTTGGAATTGTAGATCATTTCTGTTCTTGACATTGTATCTTATAAGTTTTTAGGCATCTGATCTTATCTTTATAAGAATGAAACAGTAACTACTAAGTAATTACATTTTGTTGGAAACAGCGTGTACTACTCACATCACCAAAAATGTATTATAATCTACTTGAAGACAATGATCATTTTTAGTTCTATACAAATCATGGGTGTTGAATAAAATCACTGTTTAGGAGAAAGTCAACAGAGGTAGAGAATAGATTGCTCAATATAGATCTGAGAGGGAAGAAGGAAATCAGACTTAGCATGGGATTTTACTCACCCAAATAATAGTGTAGTATAACTATACCTTTACTTCTACCCCTGCTTGTGCTTTGTAGCCCTACACAGCTGCTACTAACAGTGGATTAAACTCTATGCTAAATGTGAAATATAAAATTTTCTAGCTTTGTCCTATGATATCTCTAAAAATAAGAACTGGCCATTTAAGACAGAGGCTTTAAGAAGTGGTGCATTTTAACAAGTTTCCTCAACTACAAAGTTGGCACAACTGGTATTCAACTGGCTTGCTATGACATTATCTCAGACTAGAGACAAATTTTATTAGGAGAACCAAGGACCATGGTGTTATCATTATATTCAAAATTCTCCCTCTTGCCAAGGTGAAAAATCACCATGCATATTTGATGCTGGATAATCAAGGTACATAAGGTTATTGGTATCTGGCATTTTGGGATAAAGAAAACAGTTAATGTAATAAGATATATAACACATATAAAATCTGATACAGTGTAGCATAACATGTTCCCATGCAGAACTTATTTTGCTTTCTAAAGGGAGATTTAATTATTACAGCTTGCAAAGTCTGCCTTTTATTGAAATTAACAAGGCAGAGTGCTGTGGCCACGTGCTGAATCCCAAGGCTGGCTCGAATCTAACAAGGACCAGTTGCTTCGTTCAATTTCTTTCTTCCTCCAAAATGCAATTAACAGACTGTGATTAGTTGAACAAATTCCAAATTGTATTCAAATGAAAGCAATTTACCCTGAGTCTGGGTCCAACAGGTGATCATTTTCAAAGCTCCTGGAAGAATTAGATGGTTTCATCTACTTGTTCTCAGGAAGAAATGGACTTAAATACATGATTCCAACAGGCCCCTCCACGTACAGCCCATATGGTGGGTGGTTCAGTGCTGGGCTTCCAGCTTCACTAGCCCAAAGGGCAGCCTGGGTAATTACACCTTGCTTCCAAAATATTTTATGGTGAATTAAAATGTTTCAGTCTAGCACAAAATAACCGCCAAAATTTCCTAACTACCAGGCAAAGAAAGTCTAGGGATATATCTGAGGGAGCAGGATATTTGTGTGAAGGAGGTTGTCATTCAGAAGAGGGAGGGGGGTAGCAAAAGACTAAAAATAAACATTGTGTGCTAATGTATAAAGTACTGAAAGTTCTTTCTTTATTTTTTGAGGGTTAAAGGGGCCATTGAAACTATAAGGTGTGCATTATTTTCTTCATTGTTCCAAGGAAGAAACAAAGGTTTAGGAAGTATTAAGAAAATTTGCATAGGGGTGCCCAGGTGCCTCAGTCATCGGTTGAGCATTCAACTTTGGCTCAGGTCATGATCTCAGTTCCTCAGTTTGAGCCCTGCACCCAGCTCTCTGCTGTCAGTGTAGAGCCTGCTCAGCCTCTGTCTCCCTCTCTCTCGGCACCTCCGCTGCTCACTCTCTCTCTTTCAAAAATAAATACACATTTTTAAAAATTTGCACAAATCATTCATGGATTGAACATGGAGAAGTAAGATATTCAAAACTACATGGCATACCCTGCTGTTATCAATGTGGGGTACATTTCAAAATCCCCAGTGAGTGCCTGACCCTGTATATACTATGCTTTCTATATAGGACTGGACCCATCTATACCATGTTTTTTTCTATACACACATATCTATGAAAAAGTTTAATTTATATGTTAGGCACACTAATAAATTAACAATAGCTAATAATAAAAATAACAATTATAATACTATACTATAATAAATGTTACGTGAATGTGGTCTCTTCTCTCAAAATATCTCTTGCAATGATGTGAGATGACAAAATTGCCTATGATGAGATCAAGTGAGGTGAATGATACAAGCATTCTGACACAGCGTTACTGCTGACTTTCTGACAATAGGTCATAAGGAGGCTCACCTGCTTCTGGAAGGTGTCTGATCATGTGTAACTGAAACCATAGAAAATTAAACTGCAGAAAAGAGGTGGGGATTATTGTGTAAAACTGTAACAATGAAGGCCTTTGTCTTTTTTTTTCTCCATCATATTGACTTTGTTTATATTTTAAGTACCCAAGAAATTTGGCTGAAACCAAATTTGTCTTCCATTCACCTAAGAAAGAAAGTATAATTTAAAAGGAATCACACACACACACACACACACACACACACACACACACAGATACACACATACACACACTCCTTTTGGCTTCTAGTTCTGCATATAAGAAAGGAAGGAGCTTCAAAATTATGACTCCATTGTAACAAGTAAAAAGGTGAACAGACTGAATATCACAACTCTGCTTGGATCTGCAAGAGAGGTGAGGGCATAGTGCAAATAGTTGCCCCCATGACTTGAGAGACAGGTACATTCAAAGAGTTTATAGGCGCATTGACTCATGAGCAGAAACCACCTTGTGAGTCGATGTCCAGGTAGAAAATTCTAAACCCTAAATGATGAATTGCTGAAAGTTCAGTACAGACAAGTCTGGGAATTAGATATGTCAGGGGGACGAAGAGTTACATACTTTTGTGAGTTTTTACCTCAATAACTTGATCAGGAGCTCACAGTAAAGAGCAAAGAAAAACCTTTTTATGCTTTCAGTAGGGAAAGGGGGGAAAGGAACCATTTTGAAATGTACCAGTCCACTTGGTTCTTTGTAACAAGGCCTGCCGTCAGTAGAAACTAGTTAACTAGCCCCTTACCTGCTGGGGAAATTACCATAGCCTAACTAACCTGGTAAAGGTAAGTACTCAATTCTAGCCCACTCTAGCAATCCTTTCCCACCCAAGGCAGGAGAAAGCAAACAAACAAATCCAGGAAACACTTGTGAAGTTCACAGAGTAGAGGCATAGGACTACTAAAAGAATGGTATCTAATCATAGGACCATAGAAAGGCCCCTCATCATGCCTTGCCACCACATTACTAAAGCAGTTCTTTTTACCTGGCATATCATGCAACACTGTCAAGAAAAAAATATATAAGCCATATGAAAAGAAAAAATAAACACAATTTGAAAAGATCGAGTAAGCATCAGAACTAGACATGACATGATGTTGGAATTATCTGACTAGTAATTTCAAACAATGACTAATATGCTGAGGGTTCTAAGAGAAAAAGTTGATAGTATGTAAGAACAAATGGGAAATGTAGGCAGAGGATAGAAATCCGAAGAAAGGACAAAAATGAAGTGTTTGACATCAAAACACTGTAATAGAAAGGAAGAATTCCTTGATGGGCAAAATAGTAGTCTGGCCATGATATGGAAAAAAAATCTCTGAATTCGAGGATATATCAATAGAAATCTCCAAAACTGCAAAGCAAAGAGAATGAAGAATAAGAAAAATAGTTCAGAATATCCAAGGACTTTGGGATAACAACAAAAGGTGTCAAATATGCATAGAATGCAATAAGAGAGAAAGGAACAGAAGAAATATTTGAAATAGTAATGAATGAGAATTTCTCCCAAATGAAAATCATACACAAAGCCACAGATCCAAAACGCCCAGAAAACACCAAGCGGAATAAAAACAAAACAAAACCAACCCCAGAGGACAAATAGGTATGTCATTTCAAACTACAAAAAATGAAAGATAAAGAAAAAAATTGTGAAAGAATCCAAAGGTGTGGGAAGGAGGGGCTACAACGCTTTACCTATAAAGGAACAAAGTTAAAAACTGCATTACATTTAACTTCACCTCAGACTCTGCATAAGCAAGAAGAGAGTGGAATAAAATATTCAACGTATTCAAAGAAGAAAGAAAAAAAAAACACCAACCTAGACTTATGTACTAGCAAAATTATCTTTCAAAAGTGAAATAAAATACTTTCTCTGAAAAACAAAAAATGAGAGAATTTGTTGCCAGTAGACTTGTCTTGCAAGATACATTAAAATAATTTTTTTTTTTTTTAGAAAGAAGGAAACCGACATGGGTTAGAAATGTAGATCTTTAAAAAGAAAAGAATAGGGGCCCCTGCGTGGCTCAGTCTGTTAAGCAACTGACCTCAGCTCAGGTCATGATCTCAGGGTTTGTGAGTTCAAGCCCCACATCAGGCTCTATGCCTGGAGCTTGCTTCAGATTCGGTGTCTCCCTCTGTCTCTGCCCCTCTCCCACCCGTGCTCTATCACTCTCCATCTCTCAGAAATAAATAAGCATTAAAAAAATTGAAAACAAATTATGATGAAAGAATTAGAGGATAAACATTAGATGTTAAAAACAAGAAAAGAAGAGATAAGTGAAAGAAAAAATACTTTATTTTTTTTCTTAGTCTTTTGAAATTTTATTTTTAAGAGAGAGAGAAACAGAGCATGAGCAGGGTCTGGGACAGAGAAAGAGGGAGACAGAAACTGAAGCAGGTTCCAGGCTCCGAGCTGTCAGCAGAGACCGACACTGGGCTCAAACTGATGAACCATGAGATCATGACCTGCGCTGAAGTTGGACACTCAACTGACTGAGGCATTCAGGTGCCCCTTTTCTTATTCTTAATTAATCTACTGGATAACAGGGTTTTTTTTCAAAATGATAACAAGAATGTGTTTAAGAGTGTATGTGTATGTAGATTTATATGTATGCTTATATAGAAGTAAAATGAATGACAGCAGTGATATAAGGGACAGGAGGTAGGAATTATGAATTTTGTTATTATAAAGTACTCATGCTACCTCTGTACTAGTATGGTGTTACATTTTTAATATGTATTTATTAAGCATATAAAATGTTACAGTTCTGATGGAGGCACTGCAGGAAATGTAAACACTACACGTGGTTTCTCTTTTCATTTTTACCTTCTAGGTATTTGTGCTGTGGAAGTTACAGAAGTCTTTCCCCTACAATAACAATATAGTCATATAATCTTAGGTATTTAAAACATTTTTCTGCCTTCCTTAAAATAAATATCCACTCTAAGAGAAAATTCTCTTGACTCTACTTTTAAACTATATTCATAATTAAACCAGTCTCTACCTGCTCTAAAGCTATCACTCATTCCAAAATATCATCATGTTTTGCCTGAGTTATCCCTGTTTTTAACCTCCTTCAGAAGGCAGACGTATGAAGCTTTTAAAATATAAGACACATCATGCCATTTCTCTGCTCAAAACTCTCCATTGGTTCTCCGCCTCACTCAGAATTCCTTCAGTGGAGGGTCTCCCGGGTGGCTCAGTCAGGACCGCCTGCCCAGGGCATGATCTTGTGGCCCATGAGTTTGAGCTCCAATTTGGGCTCTGTGCTGACAGCTCAGAACCTGGAGCCTGCTTTGGATTCTGTGTCTCCCTCTCACTTTCTGCCCCTCTTCTGCTCGCACATGCTCTCTTACTTTCTCTCAAAAATAAACATAAAAAAAAAAATCCCTTTGGTGGCCACCAAGACCTGCACAACTGATTGGATGAATTCCCTAATTTCATATTTGTTTCTCTCTCCTCCCCCCACACGCCATTTGCTCCAATCTAGCCACACTGCCCTTTTTGCTGTTCTTTGACCATGCCAGGCCTTAGGCCCTTTGGTGCCTATTCCCTTTGTCTGCCTTATTCCTCGATCAGAGCTTTTTTATAGATAACTTGTTCATTTCCTGCCAATATCTATTAAAACATCACCTTGTTAATGAGGCTTTTTCTTCATATATGTATATATATTTATATATTTATTTTTTATTTAGTTTAGAGATAGAGATCACAAGGTGTGTGTGTGGGAGAGTGGCAGAGAGAGAAAGAGAGAGAATCTTAAGCAGGCTCCATGCTCAAGCCCAATGCAGGGGTCAATCCCATGACCCTGGATCATGATCCAAGACTTGGATGCTTAAACAACAGAGCCAGCAACTGAGCCGTCCTAACGAGACTTTGACTGACCATCTGATTCAGAGTAGTAACTTACCCTCAATCTGCCGTTCTCAATTGGACTTTTTATTTTCAGACAAATGAAATTGCAGATACCAAAGTGTAGAAAGGTGATGATTTGACATACATATAATTTGTGAAATGATTATCATAATCAGGTTAATTAACACTGCCATCACCTTACAAAGTTACTTTTTTGTTTGTTTTATGGTGACAATGCTTAAAATCTATTCTCATAGCAAATTTGAAATACTTAACACAATATTAACTATAATCACCATAATGTACATTAGATCCTCAGAGCTTATTCATCTTATAATTGAAGGCTTATATCCTTTGAATAGTATCTCCCCCTGCCATGTAAACCCCAGCCCAGGTAACTACTATTTAATTCTGTTTCTATGAGATTGGCTTTTTATTTATTTTTTATATTCTGTTTGTAATTGATCATACAGTATTGTCTTCACATAATTTCACATAGACATAATATACTCTGGGTCCATCCATGCTGTTGTAAATGACATGTTTTTCTTTTTCATGGATGAATTCTATGCTTATATATATATATAACATATATGTATATTATATATTATACACACACACACACACACTCATACCAAATCTTCTCTATCCATTCATCTGTCAACATTAGGTTGTTCCCTTATTTTGGCTATTCTGAATAATACTGCAATGGAGATGGAAATGCAGATATCTCTTCAAGACATAGATTTCATTTCCTTGAGATATATGTTCCAAAATGGGATTGCTTGATAATATGGTAGGTATATGTTTTAATTTTTAAGATCTTCCATATTGTTTTCCATAGTGGTTTTATCAATTTACATTTCTACCAACAGTGTGTAACAATTCTCTTTTCTCTACATCCTTGCCAACACTTGTTATCTGTAATAAAAGCCATTTTAACATGTATGAGGTAATATCTCATTGTGGTTTTGATTATAATTCTCTGATCATTTGCGATATAGAGCATCTTTTCATGTGCTTGTTGGTCATTTGCATATCTTCTTTGAAAAAATGTCTACTCAGGACCTTTGATCATTTTTAATTAATTGTATTATGTGCTTGTTTTGCTATAGAGTTGCATAAATCTCATATATTTTGGATACTCTTTACCAGATCTATAGATTTCCTTTACTGTGCTGAAGAATTTTAGTTCAATGTAATCCTACATGCTTATTTTGACTTTTGTTTCTGTGCTTTTTATATCATATTCAAAAAATTATTGCCAAAACCAATGTCAAGGAGCTTTTTCTCTATTCTTCTAGAAGTTTTAAAATTAGTCTTATATTTAGTATTTGATCCATTTTGAATTATTTTTTGTGAGTGGTGCTGAATTTCATTCTTTAGCATGAGGATATCCACTTTGGCCAATACCCTTTAATTAAAGACACAATGCTTTTCCATTTCATGTTCTTGGTGCTTTTGTCAGAGATTGGCAAGTTTAACATGTATGCATGGAACAATATTAGGGCTCTCTATTCTGTTCCTTTGGCTTATGTGTCTGTTATGCCAGTATCATACTCTGTTGATTTCTATAGCTTTGTAATATAGTTTGAAATCAGGAAGTGTGATGCTTTCACTTTTGTCCTTCTTTCTCAAGACTGTTTTGGGTATACAAGTTTTTTTTGTGATTCCAGCTGAATTTTAGGATTTAAAGAAAAAAAAAAACATAAACAGATAATTTTATTTCTTCCTTTTTTAATCGAACATATTTCATTTCTTCTTTTTGCATTGGCTAGGACTTCCAGTATGATGCTGAATAGAAGTGCCAACAATGGGTGGGCATCCTTGTCTTGTTCCTGGTTTTAGAGGGAATATTTTCAGCTTTTGACCATTGAGTTTGATGTTAGCTGTGGGATTATAATATATAGCCTTATTGTGTTGAGGTACATTCCTTCAATGCCTAATTTGTTGAGAGTTTTTATCATGAAAACACGGTGAATTTTGTCAAATGCTGTTTCTATCTACTAAGATGATCATATAATTTCTGTCCTTCATTTTGTTAATGTTGGTGTATCACTTTTATTGATTTGTATATATTGAGCCATTCTTGCATCCTAACAATAAATCTGAATTGGTCATGATGTGTAATTCTATTAATCTCCTGTTTCATTCAGTTGGCTAATAATTTGTTAGGATTTTCTTTTTAATCTATGTTCATCAGTGATATCAACCTATATTCTCCTTTTCCTACAATGTCCTGGTCTGGCTTTGGTATCAGGGTAATGCTGACCTCATTAATGAGTTTGGAAGAGTTCCCTCCTCTTCAATTTTTTGCAAGAATTTGAGAAGGATTGGTCTTAATTTTCAAACAGTTGGTGGAATTCCCCAGTAAAGCCATTTATGATCTGAGATTTTCTTTGCTGAGAGGCTTTTGATTATTGATTTATATTCTTTACACATTATTGGACATTCAGATTTTTTGTTTCTTCATAATTGATTCACTCTTAGTAGGTTGTAAATTTTTAGGAATTTATCCATTTATCTAGGTTATCCAATTTGTCAGCATATAATTGTTCACAGTTATCTTTTATGTTAGTTTGTATTTCTACAGTACCCATTGTAATGTCCTTTCATTTCAGATTTTTTTCCATTTATCTTCTCTCATTTTTTTTAACTTTAGTTAAAGATTTGTCAACTTTGTTTAGCTCTTCAAAAAAATGTTCCTGTTTCACTGATCTATTATTTTTCTGGTCTCTACTTCATTTATTTTTGTTCTGGTCATTGTTATTTCCTCCCTTTGGCTAATTTTGGGATTATTATTTTTTCTTCTTTCTCTAGTGCTTTGAAGTGTAAAGTTATTTTTCTGGAGTCATTCTTTTCTATTTAATGCAGGCATTTATCACTGTGAACTACCTTCTTAGAACGGCTTTTGCTACATCACATCAGCTTTGATATGTTGTACTTCATTTTTTATTGTTGTACTTTCATTATTCTTTTTGGACTTCTTCATTGATATACTGTTTTGTGGCGTAACATATGATCCATCCTGGAGAATTCTTTTGTGTGCACTTGAGAAGAATGTGCATTCTGCTGCTGTTGGATGCATGTTCTGTATATGTCTGTTAGAGCCATGTAGTCTACAGTATGGTTCATGTCCAGTGTATCTTTATTGATTTGTTTTTTTGTCTGATTAACCTATTCATGGTTGAAAGTGAAATATTAACATTCCCTATTATTATTGATTGCTGTCTATTTCTCCCTTCATACTGTTAGTATTTACTCAATTTTTTTGGGTATTCAATGTTGAATACACACATTTTTACAACTGTTATATCTGGTTGACAAGTCAACTCCTTTATCATTATATAATGATTTTTTGTCTCTTGTCAAAATTTTTTATTTAAATTTCATTTTGTATGATGTAATATAGTTATCTTTGTGTCTGTTGGTTTCCATGTAGAAGGAATATCTCCTTCTAGCCCTTCACTTTGAACCTATGTGTGTCCTTAAAGCTGTATGTTTCTTATAGGCAGTATACAGTGGTGTAAATTTGGACACAGAAATGCATGTATGGGGAACACCGTTTTAAGATTATTTGGCTATACCCACACATATAGGCAGTTTGACTGAACTGAGTTTTGGGTTAGTTTAAATACTGGTCAGATTGAAATGAAAACTTAAGTAAATTGAAGATCAACTTGCCTGATAGCTCCATCCACTCTAGTCAAACTAAGTGAAATGACCATACATCAGATAGTCTTTGATTCCCTTAACTTTTGTTGAATAAATCACCTGGGGATTTCCCTGAGGAGCCGTAGTCAGGATTCCTGGCTGTAGAATACTTTGGCCTGTGCTTTAACTTATGTTCAATGATGTGCAGAGTCTTCTGGGACGTTCATACTAGATAATCAATTGTCCGATTATTATTGTGAAAACCACCAGAGATACCTCCCTCCCCAACCCGTATTCCCTTCACAAAAAGTTTAATGTATTACTATTCACATATCAAACTCATCTCTTCCCTTTTTCTCCACTCCTACACTCTGTCATGTCTCATATTTTGTAATTCACACAGACATATCTGATAAAGCCCGATCAAAACCCCTGAAATTCATCCTTTGTCGTTCCAATTCTCATCACTCATTAGTGACATACAGATACGTCTTTGACTATTTTGCGAGCTCTCTCTCTCTCTCTAATTCCTCATACGTTAGTGTGCACAAAGAGCTGAGAGACAAAGGCTCATCAAAGCCATCATTAGGCTACATTTATCTGCTGTGAAATGCCTTTGTATTCTATTCGTTTTTAAAATGGTCCCAGTCCTTGTGTTGCTAGCTGGATTCTCTCATTATATTTGCTCCTTTTTCATCTGTTACTGAAATAGCAGTGCTGCTTGCTGACTTTGTTGTCTTGCATTTCCAGTGATGAGAGTATCTCTGAGCAATCTTCCAGAGGTTTGAATTCAAAAGAGAAAGTTTTTTTTAATTAAAATATTAAGTGCTGTCTGTATGTATGTTTATTATCTGTGAAGTGTTCATTTTTCATACTGATTCCCTTGCTGTGTGAGAGCATTGTTATGCAATGATTACTCCCAATGCCAAGCTATCAACAGGAGCATTTTGAGATAAACAATGTGTTTACAAAAAGAACTGTAGTGGTGTCTTTTGTTTGGAAGATGTTGGCATTTGTATTATTATTCTGCTCAGGAATGAGCCTTTCTTTCTCAGGCTATTGGAGAATTGCTGTAATTTTCTCAGTGATTGTACACAGAATTGGACCTCTCCTCCATGTCACTACCAGCTGAGGTAAGGTTCTCTAGTTTTTTGGTGACCCTAGTAACTTTATTCATTCATTTGTGCATTCATTTATTCACACACACATTTGTCAACCATTAACAATGCAGTTTAAAATAATGTCTAAGAAATTGCCCTTGTGGCCCCCTCACTCATCAGTCTCTTAATCTATGAATTTGCAGGAAAAAAATTAAGTTTACAGTAACAGGGAAAAACTAAAACCAGCAGACAAATCTAGGAGGGATTTTCACTAATTTCCAGGGTGAGTGATTTAGATTATATATAAGTGGTACTATTAAGACTTGTCCTCACATAACAGACAGTAGACAGAAAGTTAATTGTCTCTTCCATTCTATTTGATACCTGGAGTGGCGTGACCCCATCTTTAAAATAAACAAACAGAAAGACAAACACTTATATGCATTTGGAAAGATCATCTCAGAAATAATGGACAAAAAGTAAGGGGAATTACTTAGGAGATAGGGAGGTAGTTTGGAGGAAAATGATGACACTCATATATATTTCTTCAAACAAGATCTATGTAGGAGTGGACACTGGAAATAAAACTAGTGATCATAGAAATGCATTCTGGCCCTAGGATTTGTGTGCTCCCCTCCTCCCCACCAAATCTCAGGAAACTCAGCAATGAAAGTGGGAGACAATCCTGTCTCAGAATAGATACTGTACTAGAAAGGACCTATTCAACCCAGGAAATTGTGCTAGTTGTGTATATCAACTGGCCTTGTAAAGGAACAGAGCCAAATAAATGTAAAAGAACAGAGCCAAATAAAATACTATACTATTCTGTTTATATGTATATGCATGTATGTATATATATGATGTAAAGAGGCAGAGCAAGTAAAATTACTATACTATACTCTCTTATCAAGTGGCAAATCAAAACAAGAAATTGAATAGCCCATAATTTCTATTTATGAATTTTGTAGCTACCTCACAGATTTCTGATAAATGCCCTATCCCAGATAAGCCTTTCTGAATGATTTATTTTGAAAGACATTAGTCAAAATTGGTAATGATTACCAGGTCTAACTCTGGCTTCTGTGCTCTATGTCCTGTAATACCTACCGAAATTGCGTACGGAGATTTAAGATACCTCTGAATATTCACATTGATATTCCCTTACCCTTAACATGTACTATTAGGTTTTCTTTAATTTTTCCATTTTTCAAATGAGGAGAATTAATAAACATAGCTGTGGAGATACAGGGCAAAAGCGATGGTATTGATTATCAGAAGTTTCCTTGGACTCAGTTATAGAAAATTTAAGGCTCTTATTCTAAGTTGAGTCCTTGAGAACAGTTACACCGTGGGTCCTTGTGCTACCGTACTTTTAACAAGTGAAAATTTTTGTTTATATACTGTTTGAAAGTCTGATATAGGATGTCAGAGATGTCAGGTTAAGGTGAAACAATGGTCAAAAATCTATATATTAAAGCATCCTCGTATTGCTTCTGCTGCTATTCATTTTTTAAGGCTTCTCATAGAATCCACTTGGTGTAATAGAAAGGACATGAACTTTGCACAGAATAATCTGGATTTGAGTCCAGGCTTTGTTAATTACTTTTTTGTGTAATCTTGAGCAACACGCTCATATCTCTGAGCCTCAACAGTAAACGGAGAATGATCGATTATCAAATGAAATCACCCATATAAAGCACCTAGGGAATAAACACTCAATCACTTTTTTTCCCTAGTGCGTATTGCTGACGTACACACGTTCACACACGACACATGCCCCAGTTTTTAGTTCAAAGTCTCATGGGGCAATTTATCATTATCTTAAAAATATTTTGCAAGATTCCTCTCTTCTCTGTTCTTTTTCTTTTTTTGTCTTTCTTTTCTTTTCCCATAAGCTGTGTAAAGATAGTCTAATAGGAGATTGGTCATCACAAAATTAACAAGTTTTACTTTTTTAGAACCTTCTCTGGAGAGAGTGATTTTATTGACATTAAATAGGTGGTTTCATTACACCCATGCTTTCAAGATATGCATTTGTTTATAAACTACCTGGGTTCATCATCAGACTACATTTCCCAGTTTCCCTTGCAATCAGATATTTCCATATGAATGAGTTCTAGCCAATGAAATAGAAGGTCCTTCTCAAGCCTGGTCCATAAAAAGCATCTCTTATGTATCCCTTCTCTCTCTCCTTTTCCATAGTTATATAGTACATATGTACATATATATAGTTATATAGTTATATATATAATTATTTATTTATTTTGAGAAAGAGAAAGAGAGAGAGCGAGACAGAGAGAGAGAGAACATGCACAACTGAGGAAGCGGCAAAAAAGAGAGGGAGAGAGAATCCTAAGTGGGCCCCACAGTACACACAGAGCTCACGGCAGGGCTCCATCTCATGAACCATGAGATCATGACCTGAGCAGAAACCAAGAGATGGATGTGTAACTGACTGAGCCACCCAGGTGCCCCTGTCCTTCTCCATGTCTGCTGGTTGAAATACAGAAGGTATATGGGGAAATCTGAGGAATCACACATTGCGGACGGAAGAGGCTTAAGGTAGCAAGAGTTTGAGCACCGCTTGGAAGACAGCCACCCAACTAAGATACCAACGTATCAGAGCAAGAAACAGACACCCTTTGTGTTAAGCCTATATTGCCTTAATTAATAGAAGAACTTAGCACAACAGATAGCAAGGAGTAAGTATCCGACAATTGTTCGCCTTTCCCCTTGTCAGCACATATTGATTTAATACATACTCTAAAACCTGGACAGACTCTGGAAATAATTTCTGGTTCTGCCCAACTGCATTATAGCTCTGTGCTCTAACCACTAGCTCATATACGTACCTCCTATTACCCCCCTGGTAACTTTTGTGCAGCTTACAAATGGATTATTCACTGTTTTATCTCTGTTGCATTGCTCTAGATGCTTAATAAATGTTTCTTGAATGAAAGAAAAAAAAAAAAACCATGAGCAGGCAGACTAAGGCTGGAAAAGAAAATATAGTAAAGGCCGGGACATGTCAAGTATAGTGATGAAAAGCTCAGATTCTTTTACTCAGAAAGCTCAGATTTTGTGCCAGAACCCTGAGTAAACCCCTTATTTGCTGAGGTTACTTGACCTCACTGAATTTCATTTCCTCATCAATAAACGGAAGCTAATAATAGTACTTTTTAGGATTAGCCATGGTTACTGTATTATTGGTATCATGATGAGGAAGGGAATTTGTAGATATATGAAGACAGCAGAGAAGACACATACATTCTTCAAAAATTCCTGGAGTGATTGGATCTGTCTCAGATCCTTCCAGTAAATTTAGTTACTTTAAAAATACAAAACTCACAGAGACACACCAGGCATTACTAAGCAATTACTCATCCATAGCCCAAAACAGTATTTGTTAATGTCACAGTGACTCTTGTGTATCTAGGAAATATCTTAACTTTTTGAAATTTTGAGCAAATCAAACTCATGCATGGAATTCAAAAGTATAACAAAAAAAGGAAAAAAAAAACCCACAAACCACAAAACAAACAAAACAAAAAGAAAAGAAAGGGTGGAAAATAAAAGAAACCAAAGTAAATGAAATAAGTGAGAAGTAGTTTTCCACTGACTCAGAATGGTAGAAGAATAAAATAGATGTATGTGACAAAATCACTGCTTGCAGCTGAATTAACGTTGGCAATGCTAGTATAATTTGACATATAAATAAAGACATTGAAAAAAGGTGATGTTTCAAAAGAGTGAACTGTCTGATTAGGCAGTGTAAAAGTTGTTTAAATATCAACCTTACAAATCATTTAGAAAGCATTTAACACACAAAACAGTTGGAGATTGAAAAAAATAAAATGTTTAGTTAAAGACAAACTAGGTGGTTTTTAAAGAGTATAAATTGTCAGGGATAATGGTAAAGATAATTCTGTAGATATTACCTCTGCTTATTACTCTCTTTATCATTTCTTTTTCTTAAAAGCAAACAAAATGAATTATACAGCCCAAAACCTTTGTATTTGAATCTCTACTCAGTGTGCATTCTTCTTGCCCCCCTTTCTACAAATTAGAAAATCTGTTCAAGTTAAAAAACAATAGATGCCTGATATGGTTGAGTCTATCCTACAGATGGAAGTAGAAGATAATGGTGTTTCAAGATTCCTGAATGGCAGTGCCCAAAGGGACCTTTAAGGCAAATATACATAGTTTCGAATTCTAGCTCCACCACATACTAATCATGGATTATTTCCTCTCACAGAACCTCAGTTTCCTCATCCATAAAAATGGATAATAATATATAACAGATTTGGGATATTGAAATATTCATAAGTATACTTGCTTTTGTACTCAAAAAGTACTTTTGTACATTTTTTGTACTCTGAGAGATCTCCCTTGTCCTTGCCCAAGATCAAACAGCAACTTAGTGGCAAAGATGAGATTAAAACATACAGCCTAATATCTTATAAGTTCATTTATTAACAAATAACAATTTATAAACAAATAATTAACTAATAGCATCTGCTATGTGCCCAGCACTATTCTAATTACTGGTCATTGACTGATAATTCATGGAGATATATTGCCTGGACTTGAGGAGACCATGGCCCGTCCAGGGATAAAAGTGGAAGAGCAGAAGACAGAAAATAAACAAATAAATGAGACATATACCAGATGGTGATAAGTTTTAGTGAGGGAATTAAAATAGGATGCTTTGATAGAATGGTGGCTTTGTTAGATAGGGTTTTTAAGGAAGGCCTCATTAAGGAGATAATATTTAATCTGTGAACTGAACTACGTGAGGAAGGTAGCCATGGAGAAGAAACTGGTATGGATGTGATAGAGCAGGAATTACTTCAGCATATTCAAGAAACAGAAAGAGGTCAAACAGAGTGGACAGAAATAGAGTGGTATCAGATAAAGTCAGAGAGGTGGGCAGATACCATTCACCCTATTATAGGTATTTCTAAACCAAGGTAAGAGTTTGGATTTCATTCTATGTGATATCAATAAAACATAACTAAAACAACACAAAGCAAGAACATTGGAAGGTCTAAGCTGGAATGACATAATCAGATTTAGATCTACAGAAGAAAGTGAGAGAAAGCATGGAAGAGAGTTTCCAGAACAAAGAAAGGAAGTAAGAGGGAGAGGGAAATGACAGGGGGAGAGAAAGGGAAAGAGAGAAGTAGAGACAAGGAGAGAGAGAGAGAGAGAGAAAGAGAGAGAGAGATTGGGAGGAAGAGGAGAGAAGGAGAATAAGGTATGCAACAATGTATTAACTGACCATGATTTATCTCTGTTAGTGTCAAACTTCAAGCCACTCTTAGATACTGTCTCAAGAAAACAAAACAAAATAATAAAAGTAAAAACATGTAAATAAGTACAGTTCTAAAACAAGAGGCAATAGAGAATATTTTGCTGAAGACATTGAAAGGTAGAAAAGCAGGAGGAGGTGACTTTTGAAACACAAAGCAGGGCAGCCTCAAAAATGTCCTTTCCACAGGTCAACTTCCCCAAAGCTCCTCATCCTACAAACCTGCCTCACATCTCCCCTTGCTCTCTGCTTCTCAGCACACCTTCCTGCCTTGCCCCTGCTCCTGGCACCCCAGGAGTGTCTTCTTCCTCTGCCTGCCATCTCACCTCTCCATAGGGTCTTCTCTCTCTTATGCTAATAAGTTTAGTCTTAATTTAGATCCCAAACTGTGTGCCAGCCATGTTCCAACTCAGACACACAGGTTCTTCCTTGGGACTCCCCTGATTAGTAAGTGCAAAAATATAAGTGGTAGGAGTGGGAAAGTTGTGATTGACTAGTAACAGTGATAATTTTTTAATGGGGGGGATCAAATATGTATCAACAGAGTGAATCCTTAGTGTAGGCAGCATTATAGGATCTTCCCGAAGATTCCTGTCCCTATGTAATCTTCCTTCCCTTGAGTGTGTAGGTCTTGTGATTGTGATGGATGTCACTCTTGTGATTAGCTTACATTATATGGGAGAAGGAAAGGGATTGGCAGAATGTAATTAAGATTCCTAATCAGTTGCCATTGAGTTCATCAAAAAGGAGATCAGGTAAACCTTGTAATAGAGAATTTAGGCCATGCATGAAGAGAGAAATTTGAAACAAGGGAGCCTTTTGTTTGCCTTGAGGAAGTGAGATGCCATATTGTTGAGAAAGCTCATGAAAAGAACATGTGACCAGAATCTAGGAGCTGAGCAAGAATGTGGTATCCTCAGTCCTACACACAACAAACACAACAACTAAAGTCTGCCAACAACCACATGACTTGGAAAATAACTCTAATCTCCAGAGAGGAATGTAGTGCATTTTCAGCGCACTTGAGAACCTGTGCAGAGGAGGCAGCCTTGGTCTATGGAAACTAGACTCCCGACCCATGGAGACTGTGACCCATATATATGATACATGTTGTTTTAAGTGGTTCAGTTCATGATAGTTTGTTATGCATCAAGAGAAAACTAATATAGTCTGTGGGTAACATTTATAGATGGATCTCAATACTCTTATTCTGTGAATTTTTCCTTTCTCTGTAAACTCCCTTTTTCTGCCTCTAGAACAATGTTTTTATCTCTATCTTAGCATTTTTTATAGTTACTGTAATAGTAACTATATTTTTATATATCTACTTTAAGGCCTGTAGCAATCATTTTCTAAATGGCATAATCAAACTTTCACTCATTTCCCAAGGTCATATGTGTTCATTTATTTTTAATCCTTCCTTTAAAATCCTTTAAAATCCTACAGACCCTTCTAAATATAGTTTGAAGCCACATCCACAATAGAGCCTCCTCTGATTACAGTTATGTCCATTGATTTAAAACTCCTTTAAAACTTTCTTTATGCATTTCATGTTGCTTTTTGCCTTGTTTTATAGTTATTTAATAATTTCCTATTTTCAATTGGATTGCAAGCTTCTTGATAGCAGAAAACATTTTTTTCACTAGAACCAAATACAATTTGTAGCTTCTATATTTGCAAATGTATTTGTAACTCTAAAATCAATAATCATGGCATTTCCACAGCCTTTTCATACTTCTTAAGGGACAGGCACATGTGCAGGGTGACAAAAATTTAGTTGCCTGAGCATATATTCTGAGCAAGCTGAGGTGAATCAAGGCAATCCTGATTTTTTGTTTCTAAACTCATACTAGAAACAAATGTTCTTTTTGTAGTCTATTTAATGCCATATTTTTTGCATTGTTGTGCTTTTTGTTGATGATTTTGCTGTTTAAAAAGGATCCCAAGCATGACACTGAAGTGTGGCACATTATTCTTAAGTTAAAGAAGGCGGTGATACACCTTATGGAGAAAATACATGTGTTAGGTAAACTTCATTCAGACATTAGTTATAGTGTTGTTGAGTGTGAGTTCAATGTTAATAAATTGATAGTATATTCTAAATAAGGAGGTATCTTTAAACAGAAGTCCACATAAAATAAGATTATATATTGATCAAATGACAAAAATGTGACCTGATGCTCACAGGAACCTACCCTTATATTTCTCCTAGGAACAATGATTCAGTATTTGCTAATTTAGTGTTCATAGCAACTTTATAGAACATAACTACCACAAATAACAAGAATCAGCTGTGTTTAGTACATTTTTTCACTGCCTTCTAAAAATTCCCAAATGTGGCCTGTTTTCTTCTATCACTTGTTCATCTGTCCACTCATTCATCCACCTGACCAATAAATATTTATTTATCTTTTTGCCAGACACGGCTTGAAATGAAAATGCAAGGACCAATAAGAAAGATATTATATTTGTTTTTAGGAATCTCACAGGCTAGCAGTGAATGATATAAAATGATAAATGTTAAAATGAAACAGATATAGCATTTATGGGGGTTCACAGGAGGAAAAGCAAACTTAGAGTCAGGTATCTGTCAGCTTTTTTCTGAATGAATACTAAATAAAAAATAGTCTGGTGAAAGATAATGGCAGAAAGAAGGATAGTTCCTGAAGCGTGAGAAAACTTGTCATGGGTAAGGGACTGAAAGCATTCTAGCAGAGCTGGAGGGTGGTAATTCAGAAAGAGAGTAATATAGGGTAAAGATAGAGATAAAGAAAGGAGAGGATACTTTTTACTTATTTTTTTAATGTTTTTTAATTTATTTTTGAGAGAAAGAGAGAGCATGAGTGGCGGGGGAGCAGGACAGAGAGAGAGGGAGACACAGAATCTGAAACAGGCTCTGGCCTCTGAGCCGTCAGCAGAGTGTACACCGGGCGCAATCCACGGGCTAGACCGTGAGATCAAGACCTGAGCCGGAGTGGAATGCTCAACTGACTAAGCCACCCAGCAGCCCGCAGACTTAGTATACTTTTGTAACAACCTACTTCTCTGCATAGAAAACACTCATTAACACTGATGGTCCAGGTGCCTGGGGCGCTCAGTTGGTTAAGTGTCCAGCTCTTGACTTCTGCACAGGTCATGAACCACCGTTCTTTGAATTGAGCCCTGTGTCTGTTTTCCTGTTTTGAGAATCTCTCTCTCTCTCTCTCTCTCTCTCTCTCTCTCTCTCGCTGCCCCTCCCCTGCTCTCTCTCTCTCTCTCTCTGAAAATAAATAAACAAAAAGTGATTGTGAAAAAGACTAATAATAATAATCAATACATGATGGCTGAATTAATAAACTGAATTATACATAAATTATCCAAAAGGTAGATTTTTTTAAATGGATTTATTCAAAATCAGTAGCAGTTACATTTTAAAATATATATTTATATACCATAAGTTAAATTAAATGTTCAAATGGTAAACTTAAAACTCTTGAAAGGTTAAAAATCAAAGCAAAACAAATAAGCAATCAACAAACAAACAAAACATTTATAAAGAATTTTGTATAATAGAATAATTCAATTTAAAGAATGTCTTGTCAATACTTATTAATTTTCCATCAATCAGGTAAATTAATTCACTATCAATACAGCTTTTCAAAGCACATAATCCCCTAATGGCTTATGAAACATTAATATAGTTTTATCATATCATGACTCTATTATTCTCATTTAAAATTCCAGAGTTGATGAGTTTTGATTCCTGCTACTCCTACCAAACCAAGAATAATAGTCTAATTCTTTTTCCTGGAATTCTCATAAAATAAAGGTTTTTATCCTGTTAATTTTAACATTAGTAGTTGTCTTAGTTTTTAAACTTTCTTTTAAATTTAAAATTTTTCACATACTAATGACTATTAGTCTGGCTAAATAGCTCTCAATGAAGATACAGTCATGTTTCTAAACATGTGGGATATTAACTATTTGCATTTGTACTTTATTAAGCCCTTGTGGATCAAGAGATTTTTCTGTTGAGGTTCGTATCACTCAGCCTCTGAACACAGTTCTTTGTGAAATTAAATTACCATTAAAAATGTTATCCCTGATATTAAATCCACTATTAATAAATACTTATTCCACCAAGAATATTGAAGTATGTAACACACTTGAAGGGATATATGGATATCTATACTGAGAGGATATCTATGTCTACAGCCATATCTACCTATTTATATGTCTCCATAGATAGATTTATTTATTTATTTATTTATATATTTATTTTATCTATATATAATATAGTGATAAGTGTATGGGTATATCTATATCTATTTCATATATACTAGAAAGGAAGAAAAGAAGATTACTCAAAGAAAGTAAGATTTAATCAAGGACTACCAGTCCTTGATTTTTCCTGAGTCTCTAAGGATATCTTATTCATGTTTTGTGATTTAAGTAGATATAAATACATGAAAGAAAGCATACATGATTAAATGAAGTTTTGAATGTATATCATACTGCTTTATTTGGCAGAATATGAGGGAAGATTAGTTTTTTTTTAATTGTGTGTTCCATGGCACAGTAATTTTATAGGAAGTTAATGGATCTTGCTTGAAAAAAGAGAGAAAGAGCTCTTTATAGGATCAGAAGATCATTCAGAGAAATGCTGAGCTGGAGAGGAAAGATTGACCTTTACAAGATGCTGACCACACCTGAAATAATGAATAAAAACATAAGGAAAAAGAGATGGTTTTCACTTACATGACAAAAATCAAAACGAATGATGCTATTCAGAATTGCATGAAAGGGAAGCGATTTTAAGAAGTAATTAGGGAATCCAGCAAAACTAAATGGGCCTTTATATTTAGCACTGCATTTTTATAATAGGTATTTTATAATTCTGCAAGTTAAGAAATGACCTAAACATTGGTCATGAGGATGTCAGTTCCATACACTGTTAAATATTAAAATGAAAAAACATGGGGGTCATAAAATGATTGTGGAAAGACAATCATTATGAAGTACATTGTTAAATATGGAAAAGTATGTTATAGTATTATATACATGACAATTCACGAATACATTAATAAGTTCAGAAAGATAAGGACAAAATATTAACATTATTTCTGGATGGCTTAAGAGTGATTTTATTTTATATTTACATACTACTATTATACTCACATGATTTTTAATTTTTCTACAATGATTATTATTGTATTGTATATGTAAAACAAAATTTAGTTAATATCTATCACTATATTTTCTTATATGTTCTTTTCTAACCTCCTCAAGTGACTTGAGTTTTGCTGGGAACTATCTGGAATAGAGAAGTATTATCTTATTGAGGTTAAGGATGAGCTTCCATAGGCTGTTTCAGCAGAAAAGGAAATTTATAAGGACTTCTACAAATTCAACCTTCAAATTCAGTTTCTAAACTACTTGTGGAAGGGTTCACTTAGGCATGCAATTACCCATCACAGGTCTAATTGTCCATTTGCATGCACAATTTAGAAAGGCACAGTTGAAATTTAGTCCTGGGCTTTCCAATGCTAATTTTCTCCCTTGAAATTGACATTCAAAGAACATCAGGTGGCTAAAACCCCAGATTTGTTATTTATTTCAAAAGGAAGAAAATCTTTTCACTTCCAAGTTTAAGGTTTGGTTTAAAAATCAAATTAAAAGATGAAAGGGAAAAGATAAGCATGCAAAGGAATATATTGTCCCTGCACACTATCAAGGAGAGACTCTTGTTTGCCTTGAAAAGAGTTAAAATGTGATTCTTTACCCAATTAGCAAGGCTTGTCCATCCTTCTGCATGGAAAGGAAAAGACATTTAATCATCCTTTTATAAATATATCTATCCTCACTGTAAAAGTAGGGATAATAACACATATTTCTTTGGATAGTTTTAAGAATTAGAATCAATAATGCATATAAAAAACTTTACATAGTAGGCCCTCGATATTAGTCATCTATTTGTTCATGTTTTCTTATTTTCTGTACCCTGAGCCTTCACCTTCATAGGTAATTATATATAGAATTGATTTGAACCAGTTAATGACTGATGGATTAGTAAGTGATAAAACAGAGGCCTCTCTTACTTGCCAAATCAGTTTTGTGGGTCTTAACTGAAGAGATTGGAAAGAGATGTATCTATTAATTTGCTAGTTAGGCTCACTCTCTGAGCTGTTTAAAATAGTGGTTAGCAACAGCTGTTATCAATGGGAAAGAAAAGGTGAAGTCCCCACTAACTAGCAGGTACTGTGAAAATCTAGCAATCAATCTTGCCTGCACCATAAGCATTAAAGGCAAAACAAACCAAACAAACAAGATAACAACTGTGGAGGCCCTTGGGAGTGTCTTATACACATGGAAGGTGGCTGACTTCTGTGTGAATCATGGAGGAGTAAGGGGTGGTCCCACTAGCTGTTTTGGCAGTAAAGCAAAGGGCAGTTGTGCTGGCTTGTGGCTGGATTCTCAGAGAAATAGATGTGCCTTCCTATAGAGCAGCTCTAGGCACATGAGAATAGAGGAGGATTATCTTAGACTTGTCCAAGAGAGCCAACTAGAGGGATAAACACTCTTTGGCAGAGAGAAACTAGAAGATAACCATGCTGCTGCCCTTGCCCCAACTTCTACAGCTTTCCTGATTAATGTTGTCTCTGGCTGAAGGAGAGGCTTCAACTCTAAAATCACTTTCAAAAAATTTTTTAACATTTATTCATTTTTTAGAGAAAGATAAAGTGTGAGTTGGAGAAGGGCAGAGAGAGAGGGAGACACAGAATCTGTAGCAGGCTCCAGGCTCCGAGCTGTCCACACAGAGCCCGACATGGGGCTCAAACCTATGAACCATGAGATGATGATCTGAGCTGAAGTCAGACGCTTAACCGACTGAGCCACCCAGGCACCCTGAGGGGCTTCAACTCTAAATCAAGTAGAGATTTTACTGTTCTGTGAGCTTAGCACATCTTAATGAGTACCAGCCTCTTATCAGGCCTGTGGAGGCCTGGAACATCACAAATACCAACACATGGATGGAAGGAAGGAAGGGAGGGAGGGAGGGAGGAAAAGAGAGGGAGGGAGGCAGGGAGGCAGGAAGGAAGGGAGGGAGGGAGGGAGGGAGGGAGGGAGGAAGGAAGGAAGGAAGGAAGGAAGGAAGGAAGGAGTTCATTAGTGTTTCTAGAAATAGAAGCATATATTTGGCTATAAGAAACAGCAGGGCAAACTTCAGGAAAGAGGGAATAATCTCTTTTAACTTATTCCTCCTACCTTCTTTCAGATCATCCTTCATCCTGGTCTTTGTACCTTTCTCCTACCCTTGTGCAATCCCAGCAATCAATGTACAGGCCTCACAACACATAATTTTTTTAAGAAAGAGAGGAGGAATGTGCACAGGGGAGGGGCAGAGCGGGAAGGAGAGAGAGGGTCTTAAGCAGGCTCTACTGTCAGTGCAGAGCTGGCCATGGGACTTGATCCCACACCCTGGGATCATAAGCCAAAATCAAGTGTGGACACTTAGCCAACTGAGCCACCCAGGTGTCCCAACAATACGTTTTTTTTTCATGGAGAAACTTCCTTTGAAAGGAATTATCATAATCTGATAGCAGTGAAGGGAGTAACATCGGATTTAAAAAAAGGCTTCCTGCTCCCTTCCCCCCCGACCAGGCTATAATACTGCTTCTGTTTCTATTAGTCAAAATATGTGGGTTTAAGGAATACAAATCTCCATTTGTTATAACAAGGAGCTTCTACTGAAATCATCTCATAGCTGACTGTTTAAGTCCAATATTTGGTATATGTGGTAATGGTGAAGGATACACTGATAGATGAATTCTTTAGTATGAGAATGGTGAACAGAGTACCTGAGCAGGCTTTTGAAGAAATCAAGAAAGAAATGGATATCACATAGTATTATAGTCTAAGACACCAACAGGTGTCTTCTGAAGTATCCTAGTTATATTATCTCTGGTGCCATCGGTATTATTTCTGCATGAATTTCCCCTTGCCTCATGATCATTAAAAAGTAGATGGATGAGTGCTTTTGTTGATGTCTCAAGTTTGAAGATGTGTGAGCAGCATTGTAGGGGAAAAGGGACATAGGGCTTGGCTGAGCAGGGGTGGAATGAGGAACATTGACTGCTCTCAGAATTTTGCCACATTCACAACCACTTTCTAAAGGAATCTTTTGCTGATTATGGGGCAATAGTCCTTTAACTACAGATGACCATATTCTTTGTTTTTAATCCTTCCCATTGATGTAGCCTCAGTCTCTTTGGTTTGTTCTTTTTCCTCTGCTCAATTTCTGAATATTGAAAGACTCTAAGCCTGGGCCTTGGCATCATCTTAACTCCAATTCCACCATCTCTCTAGGTTATATGTCAATGCTGACTAATGGCATTTGTAAACCCACTGGAAATATGATATGGTATAATATAATATATTCAGTCTGGTTTTACAGCTAATCTCAAGTCCAACATGCCTCTCTGACATCTCCACTTAGGTATCTAATAGCCGTTTCAAACAACACAAATAAAAATTACTTTTGGGTCTCCACCCCCTGGAACACCCACCCCCAATTTTTTTCTCCTCTAGTGTTTCCATTCTAATGGCCCAAGTATAAATTCAGTTACTTAAACCATATATCTATGAATTATCTTAAATGCCTATTCTTCTTTTCTTTCTTTACCTTATATTCTTATCTACTTCAATAACAAATACTGCCCAGTCCAAAATATATTGAAAACTCAACCACTTCTCTTAAGTTTCACTTTTCTCCATCTGCCCTTCCCAAAGCCATCATCATCTTTCTCCTAGACTTCTGAAATACCTAACCGTTTCTTGCCTCCATTCCTACCCATAATCTAGCATAATCTAGCAACTAGACCTTTTAAAAAAGGATCACAAATCAGACAATCTCCTCACCCATGACCTTTTCATAAGATCCTCCAATATGATCCCCTTCATACTTGTTTTTCTTTATTTTTTTAATGTTTATTTATTTTTGAGAGACAGAGGCATCTACGGCCATCCCACCCTGAACACACCCGATCTCCTCTGATCTCGGAAGCTAAGCAGGGTCGGGCCTGGTTAGTACTTGGATGGGAGAGACAGAGACAGAGCACAAGTAGGGAAAGGACAGAAAGAGAGGAGACACAGAATCTGAAGCAGGCCCCAGGATCTGAGCTGTCAGCATGGCTATGAACTGTGAGATCATGGGCCAAAGTTGGACGCTTAACCAACTGAGTCACACAGGTGCCCAATCTCATTCGTAGCTGTAACAAAAGCAAATTCCTTAAAATGAGTAAACGATCCTACATTGTTGGGACTTTAACTCTACTTCTCACCTTATCACTCCCCACTCTCTTCCCAGCTCAGCCTGCTTTCGGCACACGACTTTCTCTCCATTCCTATTTTAGAAACTATTCCTCCTGCTTAAAATGCTCTCTCCTCACACACCAACAGTTTGATAACAAGTCCCTCTGTCATTTAGGTCTCAGCTCAAAAGTTACCTTCTCTAGAGATCCTATCTAATAACTCAGCACCAATTACCCTCCCTCTTTTCTCCATTGTACTTAACCACTCTGAAACTACTCAGTTCATTTACAAATCCACTTACTTGTTTTCTGTACTTCCCTACAAGTATGAAAGCTTTCTGTAGTGCTTGGCGTATTGTAGATACCCATTCATATGAATTTAGGAAATAATGTTCTGAATATTATGGCCCAGATACTGGCCATACTCGTAAGTTATTATTTAATCAACTGAGAAGAGTTGCCGCAAAAAAATTCTACTTGAGTAAGTAACATTAAGAGCTATGAGTCAGGGACATAAGTATTTAGCATACATTGACTCTTCAACCATTCTATAGGATATTCCATAGATATTGTTTTATAGATGAATAAAGTGAGGGATAGGAGTGTAAATAAGTTGCCCAAGGTTACATCATATCCCACTACTCAGTTGAGCTGGACTTTGAACCAGGTTGTCTGGCTTCAGTCTGTTCTGCTCACCACCATGCTGGACTGATGGCAGGAAGCACCCTTATTAGCCAGACAACCCGGCAGCACTCTCTGGGATTATGAACTGAGGAGAGACAGAGAACCAATCATTACTAGAAATAAGCAGGGAACAGATGTGAAGCAGTAGAGATATGCATGACATTTTGCACCAAAGACACAAAGATTTAACCCCTCCCCTCCATAACAAACAGAGATATAGTTGGTTAGTAGCTTGGAGAAGCAGAGAAACAGACAATGTCACCTTTGCTTTAGAGGCCACAATAAATATCCTGATCACTTGCTTGCTTGTATCTACAATGACAGCTTAAGTGTTAGGGAGGGTCAGTTTTAATCTATGGGCTTTTTTGTTTGTTTCCTCATGATATTCCTGTTGTTGTTGTTATGATTGTTGTTATTTCTGTGTTTTTATCTATAATATATCACCAGTACTTGAGGTGATCTGTGGGAATCCCTGTTCCTTGAAAGCAAAATGTCCCAGTACAGCCAGAAGTCATTACCTCAGAATTCTTATGTAATGACCTCTTTCCACTCTCAATTAGATATCCATGATTTTCTAAGGTGTAACTTACTAATGCTGGGTCTGGTTGAAGATGGCTTGTAGAAGGGCTTCTCTACTGCAGGGCTCCTGGGGGCAGAGGAGTGAATGGGTGCCCTTGGGATTTCAAGGACAGCAACTGCAGTAACCATTGCAGGAGAGAAAGAACTTTGAAGTCTTGCATATTATCTTTTAAATCCATATGACTTTTGTATTATTTCACAATATGAGCACGCTTGTTTTACTATAAAAATTGTATACTCCATGGTAATGAGGACTACCTCACGCACTACCACATACATTATTTCGAAAGGCACAACATTAAAGTGTAAGCCCTTTCAAAAAATGTACGCAGCTTTAAAGGAGTCATCACAAAATGGAAAAAAAAAAGAAGCAAAGCCTTCAATATCTGAAAACATTTGGTTATAATTGAGAAATCTAGATAATAAAACTGCTATTTGCTGACATGAGGTTTGACTTGGACATTTATTAAAGAAATTTATAGATCACATGAGCTGCAGAGGCATCCACAAGGGACACTGTTGGTTATTTCTAGATGTGTGTTCAGCCCAGTGGCTTTCAAGCATTTTGTCATGATAAATACATTTTACATTTTAACCTAGTATATACATCTCCACACCAAAAGCCCAAGATCCATGAAATATTACATATCATACTCTCTGTCCCATCATATTTTTATTTTCTGAGATGTGCTGGTCAGGACCCACTAAACAGATTCAAAGCCCAGGAATATGTTACATAGTTTGAAAGACTATGCATTCGACAATGCCCTTTCACGTGTCATATGAGTGCAACTCATGTAGACATGGAAATGACACAGATGTGAAT
Organism: Suricata suricatta; assembly: GCF_006229205.1. NCBI lineage: Eukaryota > Metazoa > Chordata > Mammalia > Carnivora > Herpestidae > Suricata > Suricata suricatta. The sequence goes on from NC_043710.1 coordinate 61,773,088, forward strand.
TAAACAGTAAAGAAATCCAGCTACATCCCCTAAAAGGATTTTTGAGCCTATGAGGTCACTGTTTAATGAATCAGACTTGTGTTTCCTCCTAAGTGTCAATACCCAATTGAAGACCTACTTCTCTCTTGATGAGACCATATTCATTGTACCTCCTCTAACTGACCCTCAGATCTTGGGTTTCATCTTTTTATTATACAATTTAGGCACCATGACTTGCTTAACTCTTTATTTTTCTTTTCTTAATTTGAGCACTGTGAATGTTTACAAGAGAAATATTTAAAACACCAACTTCTGTCCTGTCACTTACTATTTTTTGAAGTATATAAAGTCTAAAGTGAAGCCCTCCTCCCTCCATCCTCCTTTCTTCTGAAAGTTTTTTTAACAGTTTGATATATAAACCTGCAACTTTGATTATTCATGCATAGATTACCTTATGTGTGGTATATAGAGAATAATTTCATACACATACAAATATATTTTTATTTTATTTTATTTTTATTTTTTTTCAACTTCTACTATATACATATACACATATATGTATATGTGTATATATATATTTATTGTTTATTTATTTTCTAGACACACACACACACACAGAACACAATTGGAGGAGGGATAGAGAGAGAGATGGAGACACAGAATCAATCCTAAACAGGCTGTGCTGAGAGCCCAGAGCCTGGCCTGGCTCAAACTCACAAAGAGTGAGAACATGACCTGAGCCAAAGTCAGACACTCAACCAACTGAGCCACCCATATTTAACAAATGTATATAACTAAATGTTTATTACAAATCTAGAGCATGACTTTACATGTGCTTGCTATAAAATTCTTTCAAATTTAGTAAATGCTTCAATATTTTCATAAGAATCTTATAAACTGATAAAAAAGAAAAAAATATACTATAAGATATACAGATTTCTATACTCATTTGCTACACAGGGATTGCGAAAGAAATAAAACATTATTTTTTTAGTTCTCATAAAAAAATAAATAAAATAAAATAAAATATATATGTATATATATATATTTAGGGACAAATATATTTTTAAATGGAATTTTGTCATATGTAGTTCCAAAGTGAGTTTTCAAAACAAAACATATCTTTTGAGTTTAGTACATGCACCTGTACTCCACTAACACTCACTTGTTAAATGACATTTAATTTTCATACTGTTCTCAACATTACCACATGCTACAAAGACTCTCTTACCCAAAAATGTATATATTTTAAGTTTATTTAGTTATTTTGAGATAGAATAAGGGTGAATGAGGGAGGGGCAGAGAGAGAGAGGGAGAGAGAATCAGAAGCAGGCTCAATGCACTGTTCGCATTTAGTCCTATGTGGGGTTCAATCTTACAAACCATCTGATCATGACCTGAACTGAAATCAAGAGTCTACAGATTAACTGACTGAGCCACTCAGGTACCCCACCCACATATATTTATAAGCCCAAGATATTTTTGTGATAAAGTAGGTTCCTAAAAATGAGGACTGGTATTTCAATTTTTAATTGAGGCTTCATATCACTCTCCAAAACATTTTTACCAATCTATGCTTTCACTAATATCTAAGAGTGCTCATTTCCCCAAACTTTGTTAACATTGATATTATCAACATTTAAAATTTTTGGTAAATTTTGTAGACAAAATGTCCATGTCTCATTTTTATTTAGTTTTGTGTTTCCCTGAGGTTTTCAGTGAGTTTAAACATCTTTTCATGCCATGTGCCCTTCAGTTTTCTCTTCTCTGAATTGCTAGCTGATATATGTTCCTCATTTTTCTATTTGGCTCTGCATTTTTCTAAAACTTCATTTATGAAAATACATGTGATAAACCCCTGTGTCTATTCTACGTACTCTATTCTTTCCTAAGCAGGTCATTGTCTTTTAACATGTTTGATGTTTAGCCACGGTGGAAGTATTTTATATTTAAATTTGGTTCCTATCAGACATGCATTTAAATGACTTGCTATTTGTTGATGATCACTAAGATTGGCCACACTTAAACAAGCTTCTCTACTTTAAAGTTAAAGAACAGCCATGTGGATTTTTTTAAATGTACTTTTAACATAGTGTATTTTTTTTAAGTTTATTTATTTATTTGGGGGGAGGAGCGGCAGAGAGAGTAGAGAGAATCCCAAACAGACTCTGTGCTGTCAGCATAAGCCCAATGCAAGGCTTGATTTCACTGTGAGACCATGAACCAAGCTGAAATCAAGAGTCAGAGGCTTACCTGACTAAGCCACCAAGGTGCCCCTAAAGAAGTGCATTTTTAAATGTAATACTTTGGATATTTATTTTCATGTGACTGGGCCAATTTCAACAATTTGTGTTTTTTCTAGAAAATCATTCATTTTATACTTCAAATTTATTTGCATATTTATAGAAATGGAAACATCTTATAGTTTTTTTAAAGAGTATTAATTTATTTTGAGAGTGAGAGAGATATTGCAGGAGGGGCAGAGAGAGAGGGAGAGAGAGAATTCCTGGCAAGCTCCACACTGTCAGCACAGAGCCAGAGTGGGGCTCAAACTCATGAACGTTGAGATCATGACCTGAGCCAAAACCAAGTCAGATGTTTAACTGACTGAAATTCCCAGGCACCCCTCCTAGTTTTGCTGAATATCACTTGTTTCTAGAGTTATAACTCATACTTTTTTCCTCTGTATATTTCCCCTGTATTGTATATTTTTGCTTTTTAAAATTTCTGAGTCTGGCTTACTAGGCACTTACTGATTTTTCTATTGATTTTTTGTTACCAAAATGTATTTTACTTTTATCATTCTTAGTTTTTATTTTAGTTTTATAATACATTAATTTTTAATCATTAACATTTTTACTTTGTTTTGTTTTGCTTTCTAGTTTCTGAGGCTGAATTTTAGTTTCCTTATTTATAATAATTTTATTAAGGCATAAAAATTATAAATTTTGTTCTGAGTACAGTTACAGGTGCATTCCATAACTTTAAAACTATATTCCCATTTTTGTTAATTTCCAAATAGTTTATATTTAACATTTTGGTTTTCTTCTTGAAAAATCTATTTGAAGTAGCAGCAAATATTTGAATTCATTTAGGAAATTAGGTATATGTGGGCATATCTACTATACAAATTAGAAAGAGCAGTATGACCAAATTATCTTTTTCCAGTACATGTGGTGGGGTAGAAAGGGGGGATCTGCAGTTCTAGAAGGGAAAGTAAAAGGAAAAAATAACAGTATTTTCCTCAGACTTGGCCTAAAGCCCAGTGAAAGGAACAGGATAGTTGCCTTCAGTCTTTTTGAAGAAAGATCTGCCTGCAGAAGTTGAAGGCACTGTTTCCACAAAGGGCTCTCTCCCTGACATACTGGTAAAAACAAGCCAGCTTTTGAAACCCAGTTGGATAATAAGACGGCGAAGGGAGAATAGAGACATCTCCATCCTTCTGTGTTGGCCATAGTGTTCCTCCAAGACATTCAGAATTCCAGGAAAGCCTTTGGTACCTCTCATTTATTCTTTGTATAAATATTTTTAAGCACCTGCTTCATGCAAAATGAGGTCACTCAGTCCTGGACAAGCAGTGAGGGACAGTGCTGACTGTATCGGGGGCTGAATCCTCAGCATGGACAACCACCCTGCCATACTGAATGCTGAAGGCAGGGGAAGATTAGGACAGGGATCTGCAACTGCTCACACCCCGAGGGGTCTCAGAAGTTGAAGACCACCAAAAAAAGAGGGACAGAGGAGATCATGAGAGGGTTCTACATTAACACATATGAAACTTCTTCCTAGAACCCCCACAAATACATGGATGAAACCTTAGTGGGATTTGTGAGGGTTCCACATTTATAGGTTGCAGCAAGATCTAGAGTTTTGTAGGCGATTACAGTTTGTGTCCCTGCATTGTTTCCAAAGACTGGTAAGCCATCACATACGCATTTGCTTATTACAGACACTATACCAAACATTGGGAAAAGGAGGGGACTTCATCTTTTTTCTATTGTACATTGACTTATCCAGTGTCTTATCCAATATAGTAAGAGGATTGCAAACATTTATCCAAATAACATATGTGTCAGACTATATGTCCCTGGGACTTATGTACATAGCATTGTATTTTTTAGTAAAACAATCCTATATAGTAATTATCATCATCCCAGCTACAGGGTAAGAAACAGGGTGAAAAACACTGAATCACTGATTAAAGTCATATCACTATCGCAGGGTAAAGTCATTCCCAGGAACTGCTCAGTCAGTGTCTGTTAAGCCAAGGATGGTATCAGCCACAACTTCATTACTTGTTCAGTTTCAACAATTTAAGCTGAGATTGAGAGAGTGACATCCACTGAGTAATAGAAAATAACCTGAAATTACTCCCTACTTCAGAGGATCCCATAATAAAATATTTTAAAAAATTATTTCAGTTCCCACCACAGAGTTGTGTAGAGGTATGGAAAAGACTATCAGATGTAATTATCTGGAGTGAAGCATTGCAGTGGGCACAAATAAATATGGAAGAGGTGAATATTAGTTTTATTATAATTGTTCATTAGATTTAATCATTTATTTATTCAAATGTATGCCTTGAGCATTTCCACATTACCAGTGCTAGACAGTATGAGAGAAAAAATACGGACTTCCTTCTACAAGGTGGATGAGATTTACACTCTATAAAGAAAAGACTATCTGTCATCTGAAACATAATAGTACACAACAGAACACTAGAACTGAATTTCCGCCCCTGCCACAAACGACATGTGGATCTTTGTCCCCTTGATGGGGTATAGGGCAAGCCACTCTAAAATATGCCATTTTGGTACATTGATTATTTTGAATGAAAGTTACTTAAGAAACAGCCAGTCAGTGGATGCTCTGACCCTCCTATGTCCCCGTGAAAGCAGAAGATAATTCTGCATGTGAAAGCTTCTGCCCCTGGATACTGGAAGCATCCTTATCACCAGAAGTAGGTAATTCAGGGCTGAGAAAGCTGTATAAACAACTTTTTCCACTCATTTGCTACCCTAAGTCTAAATTCCTTCATCATTTCTTCATAAATACTTGTTTCTTTGTTTAAAAGGCATAAAAGCTGCCTTCTTTGGTCACTTTGAGGAGTCTCATATTTCTGTGAGCTCTTATATGTATGAAATTAAAATCTGCATTTCTCCTATTAATCTGTCTTATGTCAGTTTAATTATTAGGCCAAACAAACTAGAAGGAAAGGAAGGAAAAAATTTCTTCCTCTGTACCCTTAAGTTTTCTCTCTGGAGCTTGGTTTTCTCATCAGTAAAATGAAACTAGTAATCTAGGGGAATGCTAAAATCTCCAGTATATTTTGAGTATAAGAATTGTATAAATTATTTAGGGAGACTAATTCTACCTGGATTAGGAAAAACATTAAAAGGGAGGAACTGCATTTAAGCCTATCAAGAATGATTTAATTTTAAAGTCTTCATCACAGACAAAGGGGTTATGAATAAGTCAGCTTTTAGGGAAAAAAAAAACATTTACTGCTAGAATATTCTATTAAATCATGACATTGGTTTAACCACAAAACATGGCTTAGTCCTCAGCATCCGTGGAGAGAGTGTTTGGGGAAGTGGCAGGAAGAGGTTGGAAGATTTTAGCAAAACTGTTCTAGAGACTGGAATTTAAATTCTCATCTCTGATCTATACCTTTCAGTTTTCAAAAATCTGTGTCTTTACTATTATATCGAAATTGCGCACCAGCATGCATTCTTTTTAATTTAACAGCAAACTCTTAGGCAATTTGCCCACGTTTCAACACCTTTTCTCTGATCCTATAAAACTGAAATATCTTGTGCCAGGGTCCCTATTTATATTGAAATTTTACCATTATCCATCTTTCTCTTGCACACATTTTTGCAAATATGTCTTGATTGCCTACCCAAGACTAAAATATTCTCATGAAAATGAAAAAATATCAATCAATCATATTGGTATCAAGCAAACAGTTGGCTGACTGAACTATTCAGCATTCATCCAGATGTTAAGTTAGAGTAATCAATCAACGATAGCAGATGTGTGTGTGTGTATGCGCATCCACATGTGTGTGTTTTGCAGCATCATATGCATTTAAATATTTTCTTTAGATATACAAATCTTGAAATTCTCCGGGTTTTAATCTGTGAATTAAATTAAAATCACTACTAACGGTGCCACCTTGTGTCTGAAATTTAAAATCAAGAGTGTATGTGTATACATTACAGATTTTTCAAGCTAAAAATGTATCAGTCTACTCTAACATTCTCTTTTCAGGGGTAAGCAGTTGGAAGTCTAGGGAAGTAAAGTGACTTGTTTAAAGCCACTCAATCAGTGAATGATGCAGGACAAAAACCCAAGATTCTTGATTTTAGGTTTGGTCTTTTTTTTTTTTTTTTTTAATATGCCACATATTTTAAAGAAAGTGATTTTTTAAGACAAAAGAAAAGTAATCAATTTTAGTTTTATTAAAGTGAGGTATAGATACTACATTAAGTTAGCTTTAATTTACAGTCACAGTAGGGTTCAGTTTGGGTACTCAAGTACTTTAAAATCCTAATAGTTAATGACTGTGTATAGCAATAATGTTGGATTCTATTATTAATGGGTGTCAGGGACAATTAACTTGAAGAATATTATCATTTTAATTGTTTTTTTAATAAATTAATTTAAGAGAAGTCACCCAAAACATTGTTGCCCATAGTATCTAGTTTTATACTGAATTTAAGGCACAAAAGCACATTCCTATTCAGAAGTAACTTTTAGAAGAAGGTTGAGAGTGAACATCACAGTAGTAGTACAGCAACAAATGATGCAAGATAAGAGGCTTGACAGATCTTTCATCCATGTATTAGAAAACCGGTTATCATGTATTTTCATAGAATATAAATTGAAGCCTCCTTTATCAGACATTAAATCAGACTTTTCCATTAACAAAGAAGTGTTATGTGTAACACTCATCTGGCCAGAAGAAATGCCAAAAGAGAGGAATTACACAGTCTCCTTTCTGAGAACACACAGGTCTTCTTTACTTATCTTCCAAAATTAAGTTTGATTTATTAACACCCAATCAAAAAGTCATGCAAATCCTATATTTTTTGGTGGTGAGAAAATGGAAACCATTTGTTGGGAAAGGGAACATAAACAAAGTAAGTATTTCTTAGCCACTTTTCACATGGTAGGAACACCACACATACTCCAATTCAATAAATAGAGAAAGGCCGTCAGCAATGATCGACCCCAGCTCCCACTGAACCCCCATGCTCGTGCTGCCCCAGCTTCCAAGCCACCATTCTGCTTTGCCAGCCCTTCCGGTGGTAAAAAAAAAAAAATCTCTAAACATATTATAGAGAGTCAGAGACACAGAGACAGACAGAGAGACACTGAGAGAGAATGAGTGGGCTAAAAATTGACTTACCAATAATGTGATTCCAGATCTGTCACCTAGGTAAAAATATAGAACAACACTTCCATTCCTTCTGTCCTTTTTTAGATTTTTGAAGTAAGGCATTAATGAATTAACCTTATTTGGTGTTTGCTTACTTTTACTGAAGTCTAGAATGATCTTTAAAGTTGAACTATGTTTTCTGGTCATTTTTTCTGACCCAAAGCAAATCAAGCTAATGTACTATTTTCCAAGTGTAAGGAATAAAGATTTTCAAATGAATCCAGGTGCCTGGGGGAAAAAATATCCTTTCAGAATCTAAAGCTACTTTGAAAAATAAATTTCTTAAGTGCCTCCATGATAGTATATAGTCATATCCTCTGAAACAAAAAGTTGTGTATGAGAAGTGTGCAAAACCAAAATCTTGGTTAGCTGTATTTTATTTCAATGATTTGTGTAAACTCAGTTGTGTATTGTAGTTGCCATGATGGAAGTGATACAGGCAAGTTGAGAGCGCCTAGCACAGTGCTTTTTAAAAAGGGGTATGGGACACAAAACAAAGCATGACAAAGGTGGAAAAGAATAAGAGCATAGGAAGGAGAACCCTCAGAGCCACCGTTAGATTTATGGGACGCCCTGCAAAGTCAATGTTAAACTCAAAAGAAAGATGAGCAAATAACAAACATCTTCCATGTCAAAAATCAGATTGCTTGATGCATCATTTAAAAATGGCACATTTAGCTAAGAATAAAATTCCCCAAAGTTGCTTTGCACTGTCAGCTGCCTAATTAGGAAGGAGATCAGAGTACTAACCTTCAAAACAAACAAAAAAAATGTAGACCTAAATGCCAAAAACTACGTGGCTTAACTCACTGGCTTCTTTCCTAGTACTAGTCTCAATCAACTGAGAATTTTATGAGTTTTGGAAGATTTGGATTTCTGAAGATTGCCACATAGTGACTGTTAAGATTTCTTTGCAGAACACTGTATTTTTAAAGAAATCACAATTCACAGTGCTCCTGGTGAAATATAAGTATGATCTGCAAATGTGACATCTTCTGGGGGAAAGGATAAAATAAAGGCTGTGTCAAGAACCAAAGAGATTAGTTTAATGCTATCTCAGCACTGTTAACTAACTCCTGGCATTTATGAAATATTAAGAGGATTTATCTACTGACCTGAAAGGGAAATGAGAATGCTATGTACTGAGTAGAACTAAAATATTTGTCCCAGCTTAGGGACTTGATAAATTAACATGTATAAGAATCAGGCCTCAAATCAATTTTTAAATATTGGAAAGACCAGTGTCCAGAAAAATAAATTGGGTAGAGAGCAAGAGCAAAGAAGGTCTGGATTTTCCAGTATAATGTTTGCAAGCGGGGAGGGGCTATAGTAGGAAAGAACACTGCACAGATATTCCTCCCAATCTAGTCTACTGTGAGCAGGTCAGAGGAAACCACACACACACACACACACACACACACACACACACACAGCTACCATTGGTTTTACAAATCCCAATATAGGTGGGTAATTAAGGCATGCATACCTGGGTACTATATTTTTTTTTAACAAACTTGAGTATTTTGGTATCAACAGTGGATATTAGTATCAAAAAAGAGGACCAACAATTTTTTTGTGAAGTATAAATACACAATTAGAATGTAATTGCATCATCATTCTATTAAATAAAAGAGAGAGAAAAGAAAAAATGTGTGGAAGAAATGTATTTTTTAAGGTAGTAACTTGAATGAAATTATGGGACATTGTTTTTTTCTGCTTTTAGCTTATCTATACTTCTGTTGTTTTCCTACAAGAAATATATATATATTTGACAAAAAATAAGATCACTGTATGCAACTAAGTAAGCAAAGAAGAGGAAACAACAAATATAAAGTTTTAAGACGGCATTTTTCAAAGAATGATGGGACATTCTCTGGAAGTCAGAGGTCAGAGCTGTGGGTGGGCGTCACTCACAGTCATTCACAGCTATCACGCGTGCCATTGCCTTACGTCCATGTAAGGAACCTCCAGGAAACACAGTGATTTGGGACAGTCGAAGAATGAGACAATACACGCAAAAGTAGTGATGGATGAAAAGAGGAAAGAACAAGAAAGAAGAGAGGGAAGAAGAAGGGAGAAAAATAAAGAAAAGTTAGGGGTGAAAAAAATAACAGAGAGGTAAAATAAATCATACAATTCACTTAGCAAATCATATGCTGTACTTCACCCTCCCACATATAATACTAGATGGTCTCACTGAAACCATTTTTAAAAATAGGTATAATAATACTTTCATCATATAAAGATAAAATTTAAAAAAAAAAGAGAGAGAGAAAAGACTAACAGAGCACCTGGCATACAGCTGATCTACATTGCACATTTTGGGTATTTTAGAGAGTTTAGTGATCTGGTTTTACTCTGTGGTACACTGGGCGATAGAAGAAAATAAAGCTGGCAGCAGGATAAAACTGAGAGCAGATAGCTGGGAAAAGACAGAATAACTATGCAAAACTGACAAAGGGTAAAATGTGCAACAGTGGTGATCACATCCACACACCCCTTTGGAAGGCATTACTTTCTTATGGATTGCTATAGTATTGGAATTCCAAATGATGATTCATGTCATAGTGAAAATGTTATATTATGTACAATATCCTGTGCTTAAGAAATAAGGTGTTTAATCTCTTCAATTAAAGAATTTAAATAAACAAATATAAATTTTTAAAGTTTATTTGAGAGAGAGAGAGAGTGAAGGAGGGGCACAGAGAGAGGGAGAGAGAGAGAATCCCAAACAGGTTCCACACTGTCCATGCAAAACTCAGTGTCAGGCTTGAACTCATGAACCATGAGCTCATGACCTGAGCTGAGGTCAGATGCTTAACTGACTGAGTCACCCAGGTGCAACTAAGCAAATATAATTTTTAATTCAAATGTCAGCCAGGACAAGAAAACATTAGACTTTCCATATAATATTGGGGGTAAATTAAATTGTACAGTATTTGAGAGAAATAATGTATCAGTATTCACTATAAGCCACAGGATTAAAATTTTGTTTTTGTTTTTGAGAGCCAGAGACAGCGTGATCAGGGGAGGGTCAGAGAGAGAGGAAGATACAGAAATCGAAGACAGGCTCCAGGCTCTGAGCTGGCTGCCAGCACAGAGCCTGATGGGTGGCTTGAACCCAGGAACCGTGAGATCATGACCTGAGCTGAAGCAAGATGCTCAACCGACTGAGTCACCCAGGCACTGCATCTCACAGAATTTTTTAAAACTCTCTAGTACAGTAAGCTCAAGAAATTCAAATATGAAGAAATAGATATGAATATACTATATGCTTATCATAGACTTGTTTATTAGAGATGATGTTACCTAAATGCTCAATAATATAACAATGGTTAAATAAATTATAGAATATCTACTTTTGGAATTTGATGAATGCATTAAACATATCACTCTGTGTCACTTCATAAAAACAGCCATTATGTAAAGTTAAGGAAGTCAGAATGGAGAAAGACTATAAACACTGCCCCTGTATTAAATATGCATCAAATACATACTGCAAAGTAAGAATCTAAAATACAATATTGATTGAACTAGGATGGTGATACCGGCATATTTTTTTTCCTGTCATTTCTTTATTTTCTCAATTATTCTGTATTATTATCTTAATTTTAAAAAGGTATACACAGTGGAATAAGTGTTTTGCTATTAAACCTAGATATAAATGTCTGATATGCATGTGTATGCAAATGTGCACATATATAAATGCCTTTCTTTGGAGTTTATTGGAGTTCATGTAAATAAATAACAAAGAATTTTCCATCAGAAAATGTGTAAAATCCGTAAATCAGTAGTGGCCTCTAAATAAACACTTTCAGACAATAAGATTTACTGTGTATAATCTCATGGAACATTTTTGTTTTGTTTTCTGTTACTTATTTACTTTTAATGTCAGGGAGTAATGTGTAGTTTGCTGACGTAAGGAATACGTATGGGGGAAGACAACTATGTAAGTATGGCTGAGGTGAGTGAATGTACTAGGGAGGCAGGAAATTAAGCCCGCGGGCAATGGAGCTTGCCTTCGGCTTGTGTGTTATGTAGAAGTGGATGTAATTTACTCAGAGGTATTATGTGGCTGTATGTGCATTTTTAAAAGATTTTTTTCTCACTTCAAGTTCTGATTTTGTTCCAATTTAGCCTACAGGGAGCGTTTGCATGACTGTCCCTTCTCCACTTCTTGGGAGGTTTTGTTCTAGAGGTGGGGCTGGCACACCACACCTCAGTTACAGCTTGTTTTTATCTGCTGCTCTGTCTCTCAAAAATAAATAAAACATAAAAAATAAAATTAAAAAAAATAACCCTGAGGCATCTGGGAGGAAGTAGGATAGAACAAGGGTTATTCTTTTCTGAGAATTTTATTAAGCTTTGTTCTTCTTTCCTAATAGTTGACCACTAAGCTTTCTCAAACCTCTATTTTTCTGTATCTCATATATATCTTTCTTATATGCTAATGATGATACAATCTCTTACTGTCAACTCTTCCCTTTCCAGTGACTCTGCAAATCCCAATGCACTGCTTCTTGGCTACCAGACCAACTGAACCAGAATTTGCTGAAGAGAGGTCAAAGAACTGGTATGCTACCAATTCCCAAGGGATTACTTTTATCTTTACCTAATATTCTGCATTGAACATTTACAACGAACCAAATTCATAGTCATGGGCATTCTTAACCCTAATGTTTTTAGTATCTGTAGATAGGGCTTTTGGGAGATAATCAGGGCCAGATGGATTCATGGGAGTGGGGCTATCTTGATGGGATTAGCAACAATATAATTAGAAACACCACAGACTGTTGTTTCCCTCTTTTCCCATTCAGTGCACCAAGAGGTGACATAAGCATTGTGAGATGGGGACTATCTTCAAGCCAAGAGAAGATGACTTGCAATGAAACCTACACTGCTTCACCATGATCTTGAACTTCCCAGCTTCTAGAACTGCAAGAAATGAATTCCTGTGGTTTAAGCCATCCAGTGCATGATATTTTGTTATGTCAGCCTGAGTTGATATAGACAGACTAATTCAATACAGCTTTACTCCCTGGGCTAGGAGGTCTCCTTGCAAGTTATCTGGAAATTATTATTAACATTTAAATGTGAGTCTCACCTTGAGAGATGCCTCCCATTAAGTTTACTTTTAGAATAGTCTTCACGTGCATACATCTGAGTGATTATATGACTCATAGAGGTTTAAAGGGCAGGAAACAACATTTGAATTTGTCCACATGACAATTTTCTACAAAGGTATCTTATATTCTTTCCTTGAAGAAAATGGCTCTGTTTGCATAGTTGTTTTCAGAAGACTAGTGAATTTCTTGCTGAAAGAATTTAATGGAACCATTTAAAGGATCTTTTGAGAATGGGTATAAAAAAGAAAATGGAAAGTAGGCAAGTTACCCTTTCATAGTATTTTTTCATTTGGGATGTTTGGCTCAAGGGAGAAATTAACGTATTAAAATGTATAGAGAAAAATGGGATCTTTTGTGATTATAGGCATTGTCATCTTACAACGTGTATAAAGAGAAAGTATGTCAAGTGCATAGGTTATTATTTTCTTTATTTATTAATGTGTCCCAATGTTTAGAACAGTTCCTCACCATTTGCAGGTGTTCCAAAAATATTTGCTGTAAGAACAAATTAAGGAGCAAATGGATGAGTGAGGAGGACTACCTCAGGAGAAATGTCCTCTGAATGACATGGGATGGTCACAGTGGCAGAGATAAAGCAAACGTGGCACAAAGAACTGGTGAATTGAAGTAATGGGTATGCACATACTCACTTTACCTTTCTTTCAACTATTCTGGAAAATTTAAATGTTACAAAAATAAAGAGTTGGAGAAATACATAATAATAGAATAATTGATAATATACTCTCATCCCTGTCTCTGTTGACTTAATTCCATTTGCTTCCATAGGTAGCTATTTTTATTAGTTTCTTGTGCATCCCTTCACTTGAAAAAATTTTAATGTTGATATAAGCACATATGAATATATATTCTTATTTTCCTCTTTCTTATAAAAAAGACAACATACAACACAGTTTTATTGAGTGCTTCCCTCATTCCTCTCTCTCTTCCCTTCCCTCTCATTCTTCCTCTTTTTCCTTCACTCTTGGTTTAACAATAAATGCTGGTATATTTTTTGTATAAAATCTTCATACATTTTTCTGTATGAGTTCAAAGAGAGCTTTCTTATTCTGTATTATAGCAAAAATTTTTGTAGAGTGATTATATCATTGTTTATGTGACCAGTGATTGGTAAAAAAATAGTTCTATAATAACTTCATTACATATAAATTCTTATTAAAATATATATGCATACATATGTACACAATAAGATATTTAGCAGTTTCCATTTTATATGTTTTAATGTCTGGTAGAGTCACTTCTCCTTTATTCTTTTTGTTTCCTATCTAGAGTTTTCCTCTATATTCTTGATGGTAATCTTTTTCATATCAACTTTAGAATTAGTCTAGTCTTGAGGAAGCAACCTATATGTAGACAGATGGATTAGTTGAATGATAGAATAAATTATTTGTGGAGCATTTTATATTACATTTACTAATAAATATGGGAGGATTGTTCTATTGCTGTTGGATCATTATATTTAAAAACATGATGCATTTTTCCATTTCTTTCATGAATTTTTCAAAATTTTGATCAAGCATCAGTTTCTCTGAAAATATACAACTGAATCTCAACATAGAGTTACTTCTCCATTTCCTTATCACATCTATATCTTACCATTTGTTCAATCACTGTAAGTACCATATTCTGATAAAATTATTCCCTTTAATGACTATCTCCTTTTCTCACAATAATTGCCATTAGAGAACTCATGGATTTCATATGAGGGACTCAATATATATTTATTGGAATGAAGAAACCTATAAATACACTTTCTTATTACTCCTGTATAAGAGTCTTCTAAGGTATGGAGTGGCTGTGTAGCTCTGTTGGTTAAGTGTCTGACTTCAGCTCAGGTCATGATCTCACAGTTCTGGAGTTTGAGCTCTGTACTGGGCTCTGTGCTGCCAGCTTGAAGCCTGGAGCCTGCTTGGGTTCCATGTCTACCTCTCTCTCCACCCCTCCCCCACTCATGTGCTCGCTCTCTCTCTCTCTCTCTCTCTCTCTTTCAAAAATAAGTAAACATTAAAAAAAATTAAGAGTTTTCTAAGGTAGGATTTAGAGATTTGTGACTTGGATAATCTTAAAGCTACCAAACTATTAACTGAAGCCTATTCTCAGATGAAGGCTCTCTTATTTAAAATCCTGTGTTCCTCCGTACCCTATGCAGGACAGTTACTGGCTAAAATATTATGACTTTTCAATTTTATAGTTTTCTACCTCCAGGGAAGTTAGAATTGTCAAAAATAATGTTTATGATACTGTGAAATCTAAATAAAGACACCTCTAAGTATTGAAATTTCATGCTATGGTACTAGGGAAAGAGATCTGCTTGGCCATTTGATCTTCTGACTAAGAATAAATCACATCATTATCATTATCATAATAGAAACAAAGCATTATGCATCATATTTTGAATCAGTATTTTAACCTATGATTTCATTAGACTTGTCAACATTAGGATTACTATGTTGCTTTTGCAGATGAGGAAACAGGCTGAGAGGGCTTAAGCAGCTTGCATAAGGACAGGACTGGTCAGGGGCAGCTGTCAGATCCAGATCTGCTCAACTTCAAATTCAAGTTCTTTCTCCTGAGCTGCTTTTCATAAAGGAAGCATGTACTCTGCCCACGTCTAAATTTTGCACTCAACTGCTTTGGATTCTGTGTCTACCACTCACTCTGCCCTTCCCCCATTCTCTCACCCCCCAACCCCATCTCTCCCTCTCTCTCTCTTTCAAAAATAAATAAACATTAATTTTTTTTAAAAAATTGCCTTCAAGGATATTTCTCACAATTTCCAGTTTTCATCGAACTAATATCTGTAACAAGGCAACAGGTCAGGAAAAAAAAAATGCCCTCTCCTGTTAGTAAAGTATTCAATGTATTCAGTGTCATTATTTATTTTTAACTAAATGGCCTTTGGAGTTTTTAGTATTTCTTCTCTGTGAAAATGTATTTGCATATCCTGTAGCTGAAAAAGTCAATTAGTAATTCATGAGTAATTTAGAAATTGTTGGCTATAAAGTTGTAGATATTTACATAGTTCCCATAAATTATAGTCAAAAACTATATTTTTTTGAATTTCGCTAAAAGCCTGCATTTACATAGAATATCCAAATGCCAAATGTTGACATGCATTTTTAAAACCAACATATTGGGGCTATTTCCTCATATACTTTAAATTAAATTCATACTCCATACCAGAAGCAATAAGGTTTATTTTCTTCTATGGGAGGGAGGGAACAAAACTATTTATGTACAGTTAGAGGCAGGCACATGGTGGAAATAACTGCAAACCTATAAACATAACAGGAGCAAGAAATGTTTAGAAAACATAAATAAACTGTCTGAATAACATATACAATGCAAATATCTGTTACAGAAATGAGATGTAGAGTCCCCTTTACAGAATTAGCTATCAGAATAAAATTATAACCAAACAAACAAACAAAAAAAAAACTAAGTGAAAGTGTGCTCAGGAAAACATGACATTCTCTGACTGGAGAATACTGTGGGAAGAGGAGGTGTGTTGGGAATGAAAAGATGGGCTTTGGATAGTTTCAGTTGGAGATCTTTAGCAAATGATCACAGAGAGATGTCTCGGTAAGCTGTTGGATGAAGGACACCAGGGTGCCTGGGTGGCTGAGCTGGTTAAATGTCTGACTTTGGCTCAGGTCATGGTCTCATAGTTCTTGGGTTTGAGGCCCACTTTGGGCTCTGTGTCCACAGCTCAGAGCCTGGAGTCTGCTTCAGATTCTGTGTCTCCCTCTCTCTCTATTCCTTCCCTACTCAAGCTCTGTCTCCCCCGCCCTCTCTCTCTCTCTCTCTCAAAACTAAATAAACATTAAAAAAAATTTAAAGATATAGGACCCTGAAATCCAGGAAAAAGTTGGGCTTATAGATATAAATGGGAAGTCATTACAGCATAATAATACCTAAACCCATTAAAAAGAAGCAAACATGATGCTGTATGAGACTTCCTTGGGAACATTCCTGGAGGAAGAATGTAGATAGAAAAGATGACATATCCAGAATGAAATCCTAGCGTTTTCCAACATTCAGATATGGAATCAATGAAAAGTACCCATGAAGTGTACTGTAAGGAGCTGCAACTGAGTCAGGATGTGAGATGATAGAGAATAGTGACTTATAGCCAAATGAAGAAGGAATCTAATGAAGAAGAGTTGGTTAATTATATGAAACCCTTCTGAAAGCAAAGTAAGATGAGGACCAAAAACCGTCCATTGTATTTAGTATCAAAGAGGTCATGGATGATGTTGATCAAAGGTGTTCAGGAGAGTCATGGGTATGAAAGCCCCACTGGAATGGACTCAAGAGAAACTGGGGGAGACCGTGGGGAAGAAGGGGAGTTAGCTGTTTTGAGGAATTTGGCTATGAAGTGGAGCAGAGAAGTGAGGTTACTTACAGGAGAGGGAATGTGGATCTGAGAATTCTTTAAGACAGGAAACAGGATAACAGGCTTATGTGATACAAATGATCAAATAAAGACAGAGATACTAATAATACAGAAGAGAGAGGGAAAGGAGGTATGAGAAGAGGTGAGAGAAAGTGAGATTCAATGCACAGGTCAAGGAATTCACCTGAGGAAAAAGCCTGGTCTTCTGATGAAATAAAAATGAATTATCCAGCTTGACTCAGGGATAATAACTATTCTTGTCTGATATCTGAGGACCTCAAATGCTCTGAAAAAAAAAATGAGACATGAATGTCTAATATAATCGTGACCTTCACTATATGTTGAATCATTTGAACATGCTATAGCTTACGTATGTGAGCCTAGTGGAAACAAATGTGGTGCAAAGTAGCAGAAACTTGTCTTTAATGAAATACCAAAACCATAGCTTTCATTCACAAATAATTTTCAGAAGTGCTTTGATTTGAACTGAACTAAACCCAACTCTGTTGGGGGTTTAAAATATGACAGTAGGGGTTTCCTGTCTTAATTTATTGCACAAACTTCTAAGGAGAGAGTATGAAGATGGATAAAATATAGTCCTTGCAGGGCCCCTGTGTGGCTCAGTCAGTGAAGAATCTGACTTTTGGCTTCAGCTCAGATCATCACCTCACAGTCTGTGGGTTTGAGCGCTCCATCAGGCTCTGTGCTGACAATGTGGAGCCTGCTTGGGTTTCTCTCCACCCCCCCCGACTTCTCCCCAACATGTGCACTCTCTCACTCGCTCTCTCTCTCTCTCTCTCCCCTCGTTTTTAAAGGTGCCAGTAAGCAGAGTGTAGAAGAGAATTAGCAATTTATAGTACAGTATGATTAGTGCAATGATCAAAATTAATGCAGATGTAAA
The DNA here is from genome assembly GCF_006229205.1 of Suricata suricatta. Lineage (NCBI taxonomy): Eukaryota > Metazoa > Chordata > Mammalia > Carnivora > Herpestidae > Suricata > Suricata suricatta. Next base: position 61,790,952 of record NC_043710.1, read on the forward strand.
TGTGGGAATAAAGAAGAAGAGAAGTAAATCTTAGTGAGTTGAATAAAGACCTCTTCTATACAGATGTATAACCAAAGGTTTAAATCATGATTTGATAATCAAATGAACAGTGAAGAGTAGTGGCAGGAAGACTGCCCAGAAGCAGGAAGCGGCACACAGGTAAGAGCCTGAGGTCATTCAGCCAAAGGGTCTGAATGCTGCCACACACCACCTCCTGGCTTGTGAGTCAGTACAGCTACTACTACTGTGCACAGCACTACCAAGCCTCCCATACCTAACACCAACTGTGACTTTATTGTAAATATATGTGTGAACTGTGAATTAACATTCACATTCCATTAATTTATCATTATATTACAATTGAGAACATATACCATGAACTATATAACCTAGGAGAAAAAAATTCCTCTTTTAATTTCACAGTAATTCTTATGTATGTATTATTAGAAATACTTCAATGTCTATCATTGGTTCTCTTTCATAAAATAATTTCTTACTTTAGTGGTTCCAGATAGGATCTATTCAGTTTGACACACATTTTAAGTGTTAAATGTTATTTTTCTATTAAAATTCACAAAGTCAAGGAAAACTTCAATTCAATACAAGTTAAATGCCTTACCTCCCACCTGCCATCTGCACAAAGCATATAATTTCCCTAAAATTATGCAAAAATTAGCTAATTAAGATTTAATTTGCTAATCCTTGCTCAGTTAAACTAGTGACATATGCAAATTGCCTGCTGAGCCCTTTAAAATTTTTGAAGCAGATGATAAACAGGATTTCTTTTGAGTTTAAAAAAATGTAAAGAATCTGGTGATTGACACAACATAGCAGAAGATAGTTGGATAAATACTATAGTTTTATTAGAAGCACAAATTGTTATATTGATGAAATGCTTGTATAGTCATGTTAATTACAAGGACCATACAGGCAATAGGACAAAGGGAAGTTAATAGTATTGACATCCAGAGAGAATATATTTCCTGTCTTATAAAATTATGGACATTTTCATAGTTTTTCTAAATCATTGATTCACTGCCTATTTTTCACCTTTGAAAAAAATTTCTGTTCAATGAGAAGAAGAATGAATATCTACTATATTTAGGGGGAAATTACTTGCAATGACTTACCAATAAGATTTCTTACAAAAGGGTCAGTTAATATCAAAACAATTCCTTAATATAATATAGTGTATGAATGTTTTCTAGACCTCAAAACTCTAGTTCTTTTATTGAATTATCCAATGTTAAGGAAGCCTTGTTGCTGTTATGTAGAAAAGAATCAACCAAAAGGAAAGATACCTTGTGTGTGTGTGTATGTGTGTGTGTGTGTTTGTGTGTGTTGTGTAATACAGATGTCCCAATATATAAGTTTCTATCAGTACTTGACTTTTCAAATAGTTAAAACAGAGAGGAAGTCTAAAAGATCCACATTAAATACATCATAAAAACATCTTTATGAAGGAATTTATCTGTTGATAAATGCTATTTATACTTGTATTAGAATATGATACAATATTGTTTTAAATAGCTGAATATCATATATCTGATTATCCCTGAAATGACATGGAAAGTTCTCAGTTGTTTACATAGAACAAACCTTCTGCTTGGTCACTTACATATACTATTTGGGAACAGCTTTGGATGTCTGATCTCTGGAATTATAAGGTAATGTGTATTGTTTTAAGCAACTAAATTAACAGCAATTTGTTACAACAGCAATGAAAAATTAATACAGTGACCTACTATTATTATCATTACTTATACTAAGGGAACAGTTCTTTTACGGCTGGATTGGGAAAAATAAATGCTTATCTCTGGAGATAGCTGGATGTATGGTTTTGAGTATGATCATGTGCTTGTAAAGTTTGAAATTCCTTCATGGAAAGCAGGAGTCTGTTTACTGATGGCTTCACTTCACAAAGCTGATTAGACAGTCTGGCTTGGCTATGTGACCAGAGGGGGAAAAAAGACCCCACCGGAAATTCTTCCTTAATTGTTCCTAAAATCAAGATTCACAGCACAGTTCTTGGTAGTTCAGTCTGGAAACACAGTTGTTGTTGTGTTTTCCCCTGTGTGTGAATCAGGATCTTGGGGAACTTAAAGTTGGATGTGTCCTACCAATAACCTCCCCTGCACTATCTTCTCTTACTATATATATCACTTGCCTTTAAATGAAACCTTTGTATGTATTTGCTTGGTAGAGACATAGAAGTTATTTCAGATATCCAAATTAGATAAGATTTTTACACTATTATTTTAATGTGTTTTTTTTAACATTTCTGCTTTTGAAATTAGGTTGTAAAAATTGTATCACCTCTCTAAGATATCCAGGAATCCCTGTACACTTCGGTTATAGGGATTATTGGGTATTTTAAAGAAATTTGTTATACGATGTCTTATAAATAACATGAGGATATCAATCTTTGCCATTTTATCTCTTAAATGTTTATATCCCCCAAAATATTATTGTGAATGCACTAATCACTGAACACTGTGTTAAGCAATGTGCAAGGGAAATGATCAAATTAATCTTATACACACACATATGCACACCCACAAACGATAATTTCAGAAGAAATTGCTTTTGACATTATTTGTATCGTCTAATATGTCACAAGTGGATATTTCTTTAAAATGCTCATTAGAATGCTTCAGAGGACCCTCCAAACAATAGCCAACGTGCAGATTAGCAAACACACAAAGAGCCCACTTGCTATGAAGTGCATTTCATGTTACAGCAGCAGAGGGTAATCAACCAGAAATTAATCCTTTTTGTGTTGCCACCCATATAACTGTGAAGCGAAATGTGATCTTGACATTGGGAATTTGAGTTGCTTACAATCAGGCAGGAGTATTGCTATTCAAGTGACACCATTTGGTGAGGTTCCAATTAGTTCACACAATAGGGGGCTTTATGATGACAAGAGCAAGAGTTAAACCAATATCACGGGGTTATCAAAACAGTGCTGTTTCAATGACTCAGCCAACTATTCCCTCTCTGCTCATCACTGAGTTTAGATGTAGCCCTCAAGAATTGGTTAAAATGGAGTCTTGTGGAGGTTTGGATCTCAGATATTGAAGTATGCTTCATCCTGTAACACCTGCTTCTTTTATCATGCGATAATGATCAAGGCGTAAAGAATCTCTGCAGGATTAATGATCTGAGGTAGGGAATTGTAAGCACAAGAGGAAGTTGCTAGCTATTAGCCCTCAGTGACCATTTATTCTTGAAACAATTTGACAATAAAATATTATTTTAAGAAAAAGAAAATAAACATTAAAAATTTTATTATAAAAAAAAAAGAAAAATATACCTGAAGTCTTGGTGCCTTTTTGAATTAAACTGAGAGTAATATTAACCAAACAAAATAGAACAAAATACTCTACCTCATATCCATTTGAAAAAATTCCCCATACATTAAGTGATCAACCATTTTAACTAGACTAGATATTAAAATATACTGTATTGTGTACAGAAATTATATATATATAATTTGTTAACATACATAATATATACAGAACAAAAAGCTAACTTTTTGCTCTGTGTCAGGCATTATGTTGGATTATACTAATACAAACTGAATAATATTTCCAGTATTTATGTATAGAGTCTCAAAACTACTATAGAGTGTAGGTCCCAGAATACTATCTAGAAGTAAAATTGTCTATTCGCTGAGTTCATATCTTCAATCAAAAATAAATCTTAGAAATCACATAATTATATGAGTGTATACAAAAGCATCACTTATAGAAACAAATGCAATTATAAGGGAAAAACTAATTAAATCATGATGCAACCTATAATGGAATATTACACAGCTATTAAAAATCATGTTATTCAAGAGTGCTAGTAACATACGAAATCCTCAAGATTAAATGCTCAATTTACAATCAGCATATCAAAAAAATGCATTATGACTCCAACTGTGATGGAAAATATATGACTACTAAAAAAGACCTGAAAAGAAATAAACACCCATAATTCCAGGGGCCAGGATTTTGCAATGCAATTTATCAAAAGGTATAAAAATCTTTAAAGATGATCATATCTTTGGATCCAATAATTTTATTTCATCAAGGTATTACATATAATTTTAAAAATCAAGAATATGTGAATATAACTGGGTAATATGTCAAAAATTTATGTAGATATTCAAAACAACCAATGAAAAATTTCAGTGATGTGAGAACTATTAATAGCACAGCGGACGTTGAAACCATCAGGATGTTCAACAATGTAAATATACATAAGCATGTCAGTAGTATAACCTTGAAGCTGTGGCCAAAGGTTCAAATGTAGCCTTGGTATCTGCAAAATCAAAATGGATGTCATTTGAGCATTTAGGAGGACAATGAGATTCTCTTGTAGATAAGAAGACTCAAGACAATTCTGTCAATTTTTAATTCTTTAGAGACAGTGGGAAGATAGTTTAATATCTTAGCCAAAGAAATACAAAAACTCAACAGGACATTTGGCAGACTGAATAGATGGAAAGTTCCTAACTAGTTTAGGCTCTTGAACTATGTAAATTTTGAAGACTTTAAGAAAAATCCTTCTTTATCATGAAGTCTTTGACACAAACTACATCTAGGACTCCATGCATCTCAGAAAGGGTCCAGCATGAACTCAATCAGGGTTCCCGTCAAACTTTGCCCATCATCCAAACTCCACCCACTGAGATTGTTGTCCATCAATTAGGAAAATATAATTACTTTATTAGTGAGTTAATACTATTTTTTTAAAAACATGAAAATGAAAAATATACATTAAACATTTGGATCTTAAGAAAGAAAGGATGGATATTTTGCATTTTAAAGATTTGTAATGTTTACGACAATCTAGCCTACTGGAGAAATATTAAGCTCTCTGAAGCCAAATCACCGTATTTAACTGAGTAACTGAGTTATGATATTTTTGTTTTTATTTACTTATTTTGAGATAGTGAGAAAGCAAGGGAATGGCAGAGAGAGAGGGAGAGAGAGAATCTCAAGCAGGCTGCACACAGCTTGGAGCCCAATGTGGGTCTTAATCCCACAAACCATGAGATCAAGACCCAAGCTGACATCAAGACTTGGACACCTAACAGACTGAGCCACATAAAATTCCTTATATTGGCGAATTTGAATTGTTAGATTTTAGTACCTTGAATGTTTTATAATTATTATTAAAATAGAACTGAAGTACTTAAAAATGGAAATCAAGTGCATAAATTTATAATTATAGTATAAAATAATTGAAGGAGCTTGAGAAACTTTGTAATTAAGACAAAATAAAATCAAAGACCCCCTACAATGGAATTTTTAAAATATTTCAGATTGTACACTATTCAAATGTTGGCAAAATGAATTTAATACTTAATGGAGAGCTATATTTCTAATTATTTTAATATTAGTAGCAATTAATAATCTTAAAAATGAAAAAAAATCTTAATGATAATCTTTTCGAAGCCTCTGTAACTGCTACTCAGGAGATTAGATGGTCTATATTAACACATGATAAGCAAAAAAAAAAAAAAAAAAAGGAGGGGCCACCTGGGTGGCTCAGTGCGTTAAGTGACCAACTTCAGCTCAGGTCATGATCTCACATTTCGTGGGTTTGAGCCCTGCATCAAGCTCTGTGCTGACAGCTCAGAGCCTGGAGCCTGCTTCAGATTCTGTGTTTCCCTCTCTCTCTGACCTTCTCCAGCTCACACTCTGTCTTTCTCTCTCTCAAAAATAGATAAATGTTTAAAAAAACATGATATGCATATATATAATAAATCTGAAACAAAATATACCAAAATATTTACAGTATAAATCTCCATTTCATGTAATTACATATTTTTACATTTTCTTGATTTTCTACAATCAACGTATAGAATGTTATAACTCAAAAATAGCAAAAATTATTCTTTTTGTGAGATTGCACTATGATTGTCTCCTTCTCCTAAAAACAAGCACAGTATTTAACCTCTAAAAAAATGTTAAAAATTAGAATTTACACTCTTTGGAATTTTGAAATTAAATTGTATCAATTATTTTGTTGGTTAAAGTAATACACTGCAATTGAATATTTTCCTTAAGAATAATAACAAAATGTTCATTAATTTAAATATATTTATATCAACACATAAAGTATTTGGTCATAGACTCTGGTTTTTGTCAATAAGTATCTCACTGAAAAAAAATCCTTGTTTGCAAGATGTAGGCCCATGCCTGGATAGATTGAGAAAATCTAGTTGAAATTTACCAATTCTAAAAAGAGAGAAAGGGAGAGAGAGAGAGAAGGGTGGAGGGTGCCTGGGTGGCTCAGTCAGCTGAGTGTTCAGCTCTTGATTTCAGCTCAGGTCATGATCCCAGGATCCTGAGATGAAGCCCTGCTTTGTGCTCCATGCTGAGTGGGAAGCCTTCTTGAAGTTCTCTCTCTTTCTTTCTCTCTCTCCCCAACCCCCCTTGGCCTCTCTCCTTGATTTGTGTACATTGTCTCTCTCCCTCCAAATTAAAAAAAAAAAAGAAAAGGAAAAAAAAGATAAAAGAAAAAAATGAAAGAAAATACTAATTATTCAACCACTTTACTACTTGACCACAGTGTGACTCTGGACCAATGACTAAGCTCGCCTTGCTTCTTCCTGAGCAATATGGGAATAACACTACCACTTTACAGGATTATTATAAACATTTAAGGACAAATAAGAATAACTACACCGTTTAAACTATAAAATCCTATACAAATGGAAGGTTTTTGTTCTCTCATCTTTATAGAAATACCATAATTATAGAAAAATACATGTCTTGTCTTCATGAAACTTAAAATTTAGCCAGAGATTATAGAGTAGTGAATAAATTCTTCATCAGAAATAAAGCAATATGATGAAGAAAATAAATAAGAGTGTGAATGAGCCAGTCCTATCTTTGGGACAATATGAAAAATATTAAATTGTTATTGTGAAAAGAAAGGTTCCTTTGTTTGAAAATGCCATAGGCTAAGTACTGTGATAAACACATGAACTGTAACATTAACAACAGCATATAACCTAGTGTGAGAAGCGATAACCTAGAGATGAATATATATTGATTGGCAGTGGGTTCACAGGGGGGTTTCAGAGGGATGATGGGGAACTTCAAAGTGGAGTCTGATGAGGGTTTTGAAGAGTGGGCGTAAGTTTTATCAGACAGAAAAGAGGGAAAAATTATTTTAGGTAAAGAAAACTTTTAAAGGCAGAGCAGTAAAACATTGCTTGGTGTATTTGAGAATGTGTGTAATACATTGAGATGCTGGGCAAGTTCAATCATGTATTCTACAACATTGGAAGACAGATAAAATTCAGGGAACATAGGGAAAAGCAATGGATTGGTTCTGTATACCTCCATATCTCCATTTTATAGTTAGGCTCTTTTTTTCTATTGTATATATGTGTTTTTCTCTATGCATTAAAATGTTAATTACAATCAATGTACATAAGGAGGGATGCTATGAAGGTTATGTTGGATTTTAGGCAATTATTTTTTCACTTCAACTGTATGCCACTTGAAGAAAAAACAATGTTTTTAATAAAACAACTTTGACAAGTTAAAGACTCAGATTTCAGAATGATAGCAAACTTGTTCATAACAAAACCTGATGACTTCATGGTCCCAGATAACAAATTCCCAGATTACAGTGCTTCATTTGCCTTTTGTAGTAGTTTGCTGTGTTTCCTTTGGTGTTTTCCTTAACAGGTTTTAGTAAGGTACAGCCAAATAATAGTGATTAGAATTCTCTAGAGATCAATTAGAAGAAAGAGAATCTTTTTTTTTCCTGGCAGGTGTACAATGCACTGACATTTAAGATCACTTACTAACTCATCTAAAAAATATATTCCAAAAACTACCCTTTGTGAATAAGTCAACCAAGATTTGCTATTTTAAATTCTATTGCCAATAGCAGCAATTTCATTTCTTTTTGCAAAATGAAATAATCATTTATTCACTTACAGATTCTTACATTTCCCTGGAGAACATCAACAGAAAGAAAAGAAGTGCAAATTATTTGACCAAGATTTTAAAATATTAATGTTTCAGGAGAATTAAATAGCATTGAGGAATATTTTCACCTCAAATAGCAAGATAGTTTGGGAAGGTATAGAGGGAGAGGCTATTTGGCTAATTAACACAGTCAATGTTCAGTTTTCACAAGGTGAGGCTCTCAAGTAATATTTGTGTGTGTGTGTGTGTGTGTGTGTGTGTGTGTGCACACGTGCACGCGTGTGCTTTGGTTTTGCTCCCAAGTTTACTGAGATATAATCTATATACCATACGATTAACCTATTTAACAAGTAAAACAATGTTTTTTAAGTATATTCACAGTGTTGTGCAACCATCACCAAAATCTATACACTTTTGTTTCCCCCTAAATAAACCCATGCTCAATTGTACTCACTCCCTAATTCCCCCCTCTCTCCTCAACCCTAAGCAGCAAGTAATCTACTTTCTGTAGATTATTAAGTGAAAACTGTTAATTTTTGTAATGACTGTGAGGTATAGGATCAGCTCCATTCTTTTGCATCTGGTAATCCAAGTGTCTCTGTACCAGATGCTAAAAGACAATCCTTTCCATACTGAATGATCTTGGTACTCTTGTTGAAAACCAATTAATCACAGATATATGGGTTTATATCTGGACTCTCAATTATATTCTATCAGTCTGTGTATCTATCTTTACACCAGTATTGCATTATCATTACTACTGTAGTTCTCTACTAAGTTTTGAAATCAGAAATGTGAGTCCTCCAACTTCACTGTCTTTTCTTGAGATTGTTTGGCCATTATGAATACTTAACATTTCCAATTAAAATTTAGGATTATCCTGTACATTTCCACAAAAAAAGTCAACTGGGATTCAAATAGGGATTGTGTTACTCTAACTAAATTTGGGGAGTATTTCTTCTCTGACAATAGTAAATCTCCTGATCCATGAACATGGAATATTCTCCCATTTATATCAACCTTTTTTACTCTCTTTGAAAAACATTTTATAGTTTTCAGTGTGTAAGTATTGTACTAATTTTGTTAAACTTATATGTAATTTTTTGGGTATTATTGTAAATGGAGTTGTTGTCTTAGTTTCGCTTTTAGAATATTCACTGCCATTGCATAGAAATACAATTGACTTGTGTATCTTAATCTTATATCCTGTAACTTTGTTATTTTTTTGGTTTGCTTATTTATTTTGAAAATAAGAGACAGGAGGAGGGACAGAGAGAGAGAGGGAGAGAGAGAATAACAAGTAGGCTCCTCATCAACACCAGGCTTGATCTCACGAACTATGAGATAGTGAACTAAACCAAAATCGAGAGCCAGATGCTTAACCAACTGAGTCACCCAGGTGCCCCAACTTTGTTAAAAATTTTAATTGCTCTAATCATTTTCTCCTTAACTATTTAAGATTTTTTCTTGTTAAAAATCATACCACTTTTAAACATAGATTTACTCTTTCCTTTGAAATCTGTATTCCTTTGATTCATTTTTCTTAATTGCCCTGGCTAGAACCTTCATTAAAATGGTCAACACAGGGACTCCTGGGTGGCTCAGTCATTTGGGCATCTAACTTCAGCTGAGGTCATGATCTCAGGGTTTGTGTGTTCAAGCCCCACATCGGGTTCTGTGATTCTACTGATATGATACATGACAGTAATTGATTTTTAGATGTTAAGCCAACTTTGCATCCTGGAATAAATCTTACATGGTCATGGTATATAATTATTCTTATACATTTCTGGATTCACTTTGCTAATATTTCACTGGGTTTTTTTGCTTCCTTATATTCATAAGGGGTATTAGTCTGTGTGTCTCTTTTCCTATGATGTCCCTGGTGTCAGGGTAACTATGGATTCATAGTCACTTTTTTGGAAGGCAATTCCTCCTCTTCTATTTTTTAGAAGTGATGGAATTTTTTTTTATTAAAAAAGGTGATATTGATGTTAGCATTGAATAATGCTTTTCTGAAGAGTTGATATTAATTCTTTTTTAAATATTTTGTAAATTTTACCAGTGAAGATATTTGGGCCTGGGATTTTCTTTTGGGGAAATTTTTTCTTTAATTGAGAATTCAGTATTTTTACATGTGTAAGTATTTGGATTTTCTATTTTCTCTTAATAAAGTTTTAGTAGCTTGTGTCTCTAAAAACAATTCCTATTCTACTTAATTAATTAATTAATTTTTTTTAAATTCCTAACATCAGCAGGAAAGCATTTAGCATTTTAACATTAACAAAATGTTAATTGTGGGTTTTTAATTTCTTGCTATATGGGTTTTTTTTTTCCTACAGTTTTCTCTATTTCATTTATTTCCACTCTCATCTTATTATTTCTTTCTTCTGCTTATTTTCAGTCTTGCTTGTCTTTTTTTCCCAGTGTCTTAAGAAAAAATTAGATTATTGATTTGAGTTCTTTCTTTTCAGACATTTGCAGCTGTAAATTTTACTTTAGGCCCTGCTTTAGCTGTATGTCATAGGCTTTGTTATTTTGTGTATTTATTTTTATTCATCTTAAAATAATCTCTAATTTCTCTTGTAATTTCTTCTTTGAGTCACTGGTTATTTAGACTTGTGCTGTTTAGTTGTCTTATATTTGTAGATTTAACAAATTTATTTCTATTATCAGTTTCAAGTTTTACCTAAGTATGTAGAACATACTTAGAATGATTTTAAGCCTTTTTACATTTTTTGAAGCTTGTTTTATGTCCTAGATTGTCTATCCTGGGAAATGCTCCATGTGTACTGAAAACAATGTATATTCCACTGTTCTTGGGTGAAATTGCTACAAATGTCTATTAGATTTTGTTGTTTTATAGTGCTTTTTTCACGTTTCTATTTCCTTATGGATTCTGTTCCTAGCATTTCTATCAGTTATTAAAGTGAAGTATTAAAGTCTCCAACTGTTATTGCTCGAGTGTCTATTTCTGCCTTTAATTCAATTAGGTTTTTTGTTTTGTTTTGTTTTTTGTTTTGGAATTAAATTCCATTTAGTTTTGTGGATCCAGTTTTAATGTCCAGGAGGAACACTGCTTGTGCATGACTGATAACTTGGATTTCAAAATTACATCTATATGTTGGAGCTTATATTAAGACATTGAACCATTTTTAATATTATATTGTATGGGAAATTCACATGGTTTAAATGTCACTTTACAGTCAAATTAATCTGGATTTAAATTTTGCTTTCATTCCCTTTTAGTAATGAAACTTGGGTAAAATTACTTGGTTTTCTGGATTTCTTTCCTTATGGACTTCCCTTATCTGTCAACAGATGTCTTTTTATTCTCAAGTCCCATCACTTGCTTTCTAGCACCCACATCCTTATTATAGCCCTTTTAATAAATGCATTATTCCATACATTTATTTATGTACTTCCTTGTTCTTTCTCCATAGGTTTTCTCTCCTATGTAGAACTTGAGAAACTTAACAGACAATGTGGGAGGGGAAGGGAAAAATAGTTTCAGAGAGGGAGGCAAATCCATAGAGACTCTTAACTACAGAGAACAAACTAAAGGTTGATAGGGGGAGTAGGGGAGAGGGGAAAATAGGCGATGGGCATGAAAAGGGCACTTGTTGGGATGAACACTGGGTGTTGTATGTAAGCGCTGAATCACGAGAATCTACCCACGAAACCAAGAGCACACTGTATACACTATATATTAACCAACTCGACAATAAATTATATTTTAAAAAAAGAACTAAGATAATATTCTTCCACATCCAACGGAAGCATCATCTCCGCAAACCAGCAAAGGTAATAATTGCTTTCATTATCTCATCATGCACCTTAGACTACTTGTTTAAAATATTCACTTAAGATTTTATTTCCTTACAATAGAAATATTACATTGTAAAAAGAAACTTTCCTCTTTGCCTAACTCCATGCCTGCTGCATGCAAGGTATTAAACAAAGGTTTGCTGCATTGGACAGAACTAAATCAAGAGTAATAAAAACATGTTCTGAAGCAAAGGTCAAATAAAGTTGTTTCCTTCATAATCAGTACATAATAATACTCAACTCAGGAAACACAGATCCAGGTTGGCAAGCCAGAATGATTGTGTTTTGTACAGGTCATTGAATCAGGATGAAAAAGAAGATAGATTTTGCACTGAGAGTGCCTTTGTATACTTGCAAATATTCTTATTTTTCCTAAATCAAATTCTTTGCCTCTGAACCTCAATTTATGATGTTCCTTGACCTTAAGAAGTTATAACGATCTGTCACACAAACCCAGTCTCAGCATTTTCTCCTATCTCTTTCATTTCATGTTGTACTAACTCCGACGAGGTTCTCTCTCATAAATCCTTTCTCACACGACCTTGAATCACTGCACATGATGTTACCACTGCCTTGGACATCCTCCACCTAAATTCTAAACTTATTCATCTGGCAAACTTGCAAATTACTCTTGAAGCAGCATTTAAATTACATCATCTGTGAAATAGTTCCTGACTTCCACAGCAGTTTTCTGGATTTGTTTCCCTGTGTTGCCACTGGAATGTGTAGAAGTGAGGTGATGATACTGTAATTAACTGCAGTTATGTAAGTTATTTGAGGTCATATAACGGTTATTTCACTTCTGAGTTCTCATAACATAACATGGGTCCTGGCATACATTGGGGACTTAATAAATATTAGTTAAATTAATGAACTGTAAATTCATTAACAGTAAGATTTCCTTATCCTTGCTTTCCTTGCAAAATAAATATTAACCTAATCATAGAAATTACCTCTCTTTTTCAGGTGGAAATTAAATGTTGGTAGTATATAAAATGAAAAACATGTCTGAATACACTTATTTTGAAGTTAAGTAATAGCATTAGGAAAGCCATTTCTAGTTTGAGAAAGACCGGGGTCCATCATTGAAAAAGTTCAAATTGGGGCGCCTGGGTGGCTCAGTCGATTAAGCGTCTGACTTCAGCTCAGGTCATGATCTCACAGTTCCTGGGTTCAAGCCCCGCGTCAGGCTCTGTGCTGACAGCTAGCTCAGAGCCTGGAGCCTGTCTTCAGATTCTGTGTCTCCCGCTCTCTCTGACCCTCCCCTGTTCATGCTGTTTCTCTCTCTCTCTAAAATAAATAAAAACAGTAAAAAAAATTTACAAAAAGGAAAAAAAGTTCACATTTTAGAACGTCTATGAAGAAATCCTTGGGTAGGTTTTTAATTGTGTACAGTTCTTACATTGGTGTATACAAAGAGAAATGCTACAGTATTAACGAAAGTTTACCTGTGCACATGTTCATAACTATTCCACTAAAATACACTGAATATGAGGTACCAGTTTTATTACCAGTAAGCCAAAGGGGACACTATGTTGAGGTAAAGTGAGAAAAGGATGAGAGTGGGTTACTGACTGGAAATAAATAGTGAATTTTTCATAAAATAAAAAGTACAACTTTATTTTAAAAATCCAGAGGTTATATTATTTAATATAATAATTTACTTTGGCTGTCTAATAGAATATCAGACCACTATACTATGTTGAATATAAATTCAGTATATTTAATTTCACTATCCCTCTATGGTTGGATCTCCAGGTGTTTCATCTTTGTCTATAAAACTTTTTCCTGCTTAGTTTTTGAATGTTCTAAATGCATTATGATTCAGATGTCTTATTTGAGGATGATATGAATAAATATTTAAAATTAACAAACATTATTAAGAAAGTAAAAAGACAATTTGTAGAATGTGAGAAAATATTTGAAAGTTATGTATCTGTAAAGCATCTAGTTTCCAGAATATGTAAATATTTACAATCCAATAGAAAAAAGATAAAAATTAAAAATGGGAAAACAATTTAAATAGACATTTTTCCAAATAAGATATTCAAATGATCAATAAGTGCATAAGAGAATTTCACCATCATCAGTGATTAGGAAAATGCAAATCAAAACTACAGGATAACAATTCACATTCACTAGGATGTATATAATTAAATAAAAAAGTAAAAAAATAACAAGTGCTGGTGAGATTGTGGAGAAACCAGAACGTTCCTACATTGCTGGCAGGAATGCAAAATAGTTCAGCCACTAGGGAAAACAGTTTGGCGGTTCCTGAGAAAAGTTAACTGTAAAATTACGGTATGGCCCAGCAACTCTACTCTTAGTTTTCTATCCAGAGGAACTGAAGACAATGACTCAAACAAATACATATATATACACGTTTAAAACAACACTATGAACCGTAGCTATAAGGTGAAAAACACCCAAATGTTTATAAACAATTGGGTGGATGAACAAAGGGTAGTATATACAAATCATATACGATTCAGCTGTAAAAAGGAATGAACTACTGAGACACATTCTACAATTTAGATGAACCTTAAAAACACTATGCTAAGTGAAAGAAGCCAGAAAGAAAAGGTTGCATATTGTGATTCCATTTATAAAAAAATATCTAGAATAGGTAAATTCATAGAGGTAGAAAGCAGGTTGGTAGTTGGCTGCCAGAGGCTGGGGAGAGAGAAGGAAAGTGGAAAAACTACTTAATGGGTAAGGGATCTCCTTTCGGGATTAGGAAAATGTTTTAGAGGTAGACAGCAATGGTAGTTGAATTGTGAATATATTTAATGCTTTTGTAATGTTCACTTTAAAATGGGTTAAATTTATGCTATGTGAATTTTACCTCAACAAAAAATTAAAATGTTTATCATATCATTATATTGAAAAAGAAAAATAAAAATGGAATTTCCAGAATTATTTTAACAATGTAAAATACAAATCAAACAGACTGAAGAATATATGCCAATGTACTGTGAGTGGGAAACTATGGGAAAATTATGAATATATCTTTTTTTTATAGTCAGTTGGAGTAGCAACTCTTATTACTGATGACCTCCTATTTCCTAGGTGCTGTGCTGGGTATCTTGCTTATAGTATCTAATTTAATGTTTAACAGTACCTAAGTATTATTTTATTTACTTTATAGAGAGAAAACTGAGGCTCAGGGGGTATATAAATAAACCAAGATAACAAAACTAAAAAGTGACAAAGCCAAGATCTTAACTCAGGTTCATTAGAAACTAAAGATTTGTTATTTAATTTACAGTATTCCCTTTTCAAGATTCTTTTCTAAAATATTTCCTTAACAGCATTGCTTTGCCATTGGATGTTTAAAAATAGAAGTCCTTATTGAATACTGAAAACAAACTGAGGGTTGAAGGGGAAGGGGGAGGCGGAAAAGAGGTGGTGGTGATGGAAGAGGGCACTTGTGGGAAAGAGCACTGGGTGTTGTATGGAAACCGATTTGACAATAAACTAAAAATTAAATAAATAATTAATTAATTAAATTAAAATTTAAAAAATAAAAATAGAAGTCTTATTCAAATCATCCTAAAGTTATTTAAGATTAAAATTTGAGTTTTGCTATTATTAGTGGGCATGTTTGCTTTTATAGGATACTTTGTCTCTGAACATGTGTATGATTTAATTGCCTATCTATTTCCTGAATAGAGGAAAATAGTTTTCAAAGTCAAGCTCCTTTTGTCCATCACATAGGACTGTTAACAATTGAACTCAAAGACAGTACTTTTCCGGCTGGCCCACAAGCTCATGTGTGACATGAGCAGCCAACCAGTATAATAACAGAGTCAACAACAACAACAACAACAATGCTGTGTTCATGTTCCCACTCATGCACTGATACTGTTCCCCATCTTTTAGGTTCAATTCACATCATCCTTCTAATCTTCAGTTTCTTTATCACTATCATAAAAAGAGCTTCTCTAAATTTCCATCAGTTGTATGGTATCTCACAGCTGTATGTGATTTTTCAAAGATATTGGACATTAAGTGGGGCTTACAGTGGTAAATTTTGGCATGAAATAAGTTCACAGATAATGAGTACCCGGGTAATTTTATAATAAAATCATGAATTATCATCTGGACTTATGATCATCATGCACAATTTAAAAAATCTGCACACACTTTTCTGCTTTTTTATTCTTGTTTTGCAAGTAGAAAGCATGGGCTTCTGAATTATATAGGTTTAAGAACACTTGCTGGATCTACCATTTATAAACTGTATGATTTGGAACAAATTGGTTAATCTTATTAACCTCTGTTTGTTTCCTCCAAAAGAAGATAACAATGCCATAGCAGGGTCGCCACCACAGTTGTGTCCAATACTCTATGTGAAGTATCTAGCAAGGTGCCTGATGTTATCATTACTAAATACATGTTATATTTTATTATATTATCATTTAATTATTATAGCTTATTCAAGAGGTTTTTCAGGGCTGAGGCTTGGAGTCTGAGCATCTGAGATCTGAGTCTCAGCTACGATGGGAATTAGGTCGCAAGCCGAAAACACTGAAACTCAGACCGTGAGCCTGCCATTACCCCCATCCATGTTCCAACTCACAAAGACCTGGTCCAGACACCCCAGAAAAGAGACATTTGGGGTTTCCTTCTGCATAAACTGACCATAGCAAAACACGCACACACACACACACACACACACACACACACACAATGAGAGAGAACGTCAGGCTATATTCATGATGAACACAAATGTAATAATCCTCAGCAAAATAATAGCAAAACTGAGTTTCAACAACACCTTAAAAAAATCATTCACTGTAATCAAATGGGATTTTTTCCTGGAATGTAAGAGTAGTTCAATATTTCAAATCAATCACCATGACCTATTGCATCAAAAAGAGAAAGGATAAGAATCATACCATCATTTCAATAAACAGAAAAATAATTTGGCAAATTACAATATCCATTCATGATAAAAACCTTTGGCAAAGTAGAGTTAGAGGGAACATACCTGAAATAATAAAGGCCTTACATGTAAAACCCATAGCTAATATCATACTCATGGGGACAAACTGGGAGCAGTCCCACCTGTGGTAATCAGACAACAAAAAGAAATATAAACCATCCGAATTGGTAAGGAAGAAGTAAGACTTTTACTATCTGAAGATGACATGATAATACATATATGGAAAATCCTAAAGACTCTATCAGAAAACCAATAGAACTGATAAATGAATTTAGTAAGGTACTATGATATAAAATCAGTGTACAGAAATCTGTTGCATTTCTGTACACTAATAATGAAGTAGCAGGAGGAGAAATTAAGAAAATAATCCCATTTACAATTTCATTTAAAAAAAGTCTTAGGAATAGCCAATGAGATGAAACACCTATACTCTGAAAACTCTAAAACACAGATGAAAGAAATTCAAGATGACATGAAGAAATGGAAAGATATTCCATTCTCATGAATTTCAAGAACAAAAATTGTTAAAATTTCTATACTGCCCAAAGCAACCTACACATTTAATGCCAGTCCTATCAAAATACCAATAGAAATTTTCACAGAACTAAAACAAACTATCCTAAAATTTGTATGGAACCACAAAAGTCTAGGAAGAGCCAAAGCAATCTTGAAAAAGAAAAAGAAAACTGTATATATCATAATTCCAGATCTCATGATATACTATAAAGATGTAGTAATTAAAACAATATGGTAGTGGCACAAAAATAGACATATAGATCAAAAGAAGAGAATGGAGAGCTGAGAAATACATTCATTAATTAATTTTAGATACAGGGGGTTGAGAATATGCAATGTTAAAAAGACAGTCTCTTAAAAAATGGTGTTGGGAAAAACTGGTCAGCCACATGGCAAATAATGAAACCAGATTACTTTCTTAGGCCATACACAGAAATAAACCCAAGATGGTTTAAGAGCCTAAATATGAAACCTGAAACCATAAAAATCCTAAAACAGCACAGGTGGTAATTCTTCTGACATTGATCATAGGAACATCTTACTAGATATGGCTCCTTAGACTAGGGAAACAAAATAAAAAATAAACTGCTGGAATTACATAAAAATTAAAGGCTCTGGACAGCAAAAGAAACAACCAAAAACACTAAGATACAACTTATTGAATGGGAGAAAGTATTTCAAATGATGTATCAGTTAAAGGGTTAGTATCCAAGATATATAAAGAACTTGCAAAACTCAACAAGAAAAAAATCCCAAATAATTCAATTAAATGGACAAAGATATGAATAAACATTTCTTCAAGGACAACATACAGATTAGCAACAGATACAAAGATGCTCAACATCACTCATCACCAGAGAAATGAAAATCCAAATCACAATGAGATATCACCTCACACCTGTCAGAATGGCTAAAACCAATAACTCAAGAAACAAAAAGTGTTGACAAGAATGTGAGGAAAAAGGAACACTCATACGCTCATGCAGTGTTGGTAGGAAAGCAAACTGGTGCAGTGACTGTGGAAGACAGTTGGATGTTTTTCAAAAAATTAGAAATAGAAATACCCTACCATCCAAGAATTGTGCTACTGGGTATTCATCCAAAGAGTACAAAAGCACTAATTTGAAGGGATGTATGCATCTCTATGTTTATAACAGCATTATTTACAATAATCAAATTATGTAAGCAGCCCAAGTGTTCATTGCTAGATGCATGGCTAAAGAAATAAAATATATGTGTGTGTGTGTGTGTGTGTATACATATGTGTGTACTTACATATATGTATATATGCGTATCTATGTATACACACATATATGTATGTATATATGTGTGTATGTATATATATGTGTGTGTATGTGTATATATGAATGGGATATTATTCAGCCATAAAAAAGAATAAAATTTTTGCCATTTGCAACAATATTGATGGATCTACAGAGTATAATGCCATGCAAATAAACCAGTCATAAACACCCTATGATATCACACATGTGGAATTTAAGAAACAAAATCAATGAATGGAGAGAGAGAGAGAGAGAAATCAAAAACAAACTCTTTAAATTCACAAAATAAAAAAATAAAAATTCTTATTATTTGTATATTTTAGTGAATCTATTTATGTGCTGTAAGACCTTTTGAGAATTCATTTATCACATATCACATTTTACACCCATACAATTAAACAATTATTTATATTCTCCACCAATAATTTGTGTTCTTTTTCAATGTTTTGATGTATTAACTTCTAAATTTCTTTCACTAACATCTATTTCTTTATTGAAAATATCAAGATAACAGAGATACTGTATGCTTAACTTTGTTGCCAAAAATCACTGCACTCTACTACAAAAAGGGCTTAAATGGTCATCCAGATTCAAGTAGGCAACATATATTATTAGTATGAGCTTTAGCAATGTGCTTCCACTGTCAGAATGTGATTGTCTTGGGAAACAGACATGCTGCAGGATAAACAAGATGTTCTTAGTGAAAGGATGGATGAATTATTTACTACACATTAGTTGTACATGAACATTAAACTCATTTTATACTAATAAAAAGAGACAATTTATAGATATGCAAATGTATATGTTTAACTTAAGACTGTTTTACTAAAATAGAGTTGTTGTTTTTTTCTAATGTGAATCACATGTAGTATTTAAAGTAAGTTACATTTTACTGTCCATAAAAGGAACATGGTACACAAGAATGTTGATCTCACTTGCCAAGTAAATGGAATTAGTTAGGTCTTGTCTTATTATATTGTCTTCCTGAGCCCGATGGGAATAGAAGGAGGAGAGCAAAATGGGAACATTATAGAAGCACTTTAACTTGGGGAAATTATGCAAAGATATCTCTGATGGAATTGTTATCGAATGGAGACCAGTCATGATCCACTGCGGGCAACCTGTGGGCACTTGACTTTCCATTTTCCTCCCAACTGCATTATGGTAAGCATTTAGGCCTAAAACAGTTGGAGCAGTAGGAGAACATAGCTTGAAAATCAAAAATACCTGTTTAAATTCCATTTTTGTCACTTCAGAAATTGTGCAAATTTAATACCATTATAACAACTTGAACTTTAGCTTTCTTATCTTTCTGTTTGAGCTGGTATTACCTCATTTTGTACCAATTATGAAGGATGAGTGAAATTAGATTTCGTATTTAACAAATTTAACATACTGTCACATATTATTTAATAATATTTTAAATATTAATCCTCTTTCTACTAAGGGAAAAACAGAAGTAAGGGTTTGACCCTGGGGAAACTCTGAAAGCACAATCTCCATCTCAAATGGGTTTGAATGGTGAGGATCAAGTTCTCCCTTATACACACATAAAAAATATTAAGATTCTGAAGGGAAAGTTTTTGTAGTAAAATTTACTTACAGTTACGTTATATTTGTGGGCAGGTACAGAAGTGGAAAAGGACTGAATCAAAAACTGGGTGAGATAAAGGTACAGTGAAGTACATTATTTTCCTCATACCCTATCTCACAGGTGAGAAATGGGGATCTAGATTCACTAAGTAGCATTTCTAGATCACTAGGAAGTATTAGTGCAAGAAATGGAGCCCAAGACGGCTGACAAAATACTCAGTACTCTTTCCATCAGGCTTCTTATTATTTCTGGGCTTTTCTTTCCCTATCCATTAAGTGAATAGGCTGGTCTTTATATTTTTCATAATTATTTATTTTTATTGATGTATACTTAATATACAGTTGTATATTAGTTTCTGATGTACAATATAATGATTCAACAATTCTATATAGTAAGCAGTGCTCATCAAGATATGTGTATTCTTAAACCCTTTTACCTATTTTGCCTATTCCCACCCAACTCCTCTCTGGCAACTACCATTATGATCTCTGTATGTAAGACTCCATTTTTGTTTCCTTGTTTGTTTTGTTTTGTTTTGTTGTGGTTTGCCTCTTGTTTTCTTTGTTCATTTGTTTTGTTTTTTAAATTCCACATATGAGTAAATTATGGTATTTGTATTTCTCTGATTTATTTCACTCAACATTATACCCTCTGGGTCCATCCATGCTATGGCAAATGGCAAGATCTCATTCTTGTTTATGGCTGGGTAATATTTCATTTTATATATTGCATATTTTCTTTATCCATTCCTCTATGGATGGACACTTGGATCGCTTCCATATCTTAGCTATTGTGAATAATGCTACAATAAACATAAGGATGCATGTATCCTTTTGAATTAGCACTTCTGTATTTTTTGGATAAATACCAAATAGTACAATCACTGAATCCTACGATAGTTCTATATTTAACTTTTTGAGGAAACTTTCTACTCTTTTCCACAGTGGCTATACCAGTTTAAATTACCAGGAACAATACACAAGTGTTCCTTTTCCCCCACATCCTAAGTAACACATGATATTTCTTATGTATTTTTTATTTTAGCCATTTTGATATAGCCATTCTGACAGAGAATCCTAAGCAGGCTCCATGCTGTCAACATGGAGGCCAAAGTGGGGATCAATCTCATAAACTGTGAAATCATGATCTAAGCTGAATCAAGAGTTGGACACTTAATTGACTAACTCACCCACATGTCCCTCACTGTGGTTTTGATTTGCACTGAATGGGTTGGTCTTTAACAGTCACTCCTTAAATGGGCCTTAAGTTATTTGATAGTCACTCTCTGGACCAAAGCAGACATATGGGATAACAAAGTAGCTTCTAGAGCTGGAGAACCAACTGGAGAACCAATTTCAAACTCTGGTATTTTCCATTTCTTTGACCCTAGGAAAGTTATGTAGTGATTTTTTTTTTTTTTTTTAGTTTTAATGTTTATTTTTATTTTTGAGAAAAAGAGAGAGAGACAGAGACAGAGACAGAGAATGAGCAGGGTTGGGGCAGAGAGAGAGGAAGACACAGAATCCAAAGCAGGCTCTAGGCTCTGAGCTGTCAACACAGAGCCTGATGCAGGGCTGGAACTCACGAGTGGTGAGGTCATGACTGGAGTCATTGGACACTTAACTGACTGAGCCACACAAGCATCCCTTTAACTATCTTATTTTAATTCATTTATTTTAAATAAAAACTAAAACCAAAAAAGCAAAAAAGGGGAATATATTAGCTAACACTCAGGGTTTTATGGTAACTATGTTTATAAAGTCTGTAATACTGTGTCAACCATAGAGTAAGCACTATAAAACAGTAAATGTGAACTTTTTCATATGTATGTTCTCATATTCTTATTGATTATATATATATTTTTTACTTTAGAAGAAAAAATATGTAATTGTTTACAAAAGGGTTAAGTGAAACTTCCCCTTTGAGTCACTGAAAAAAACAACCACCAAGCTTTGGCCCATCTTAGAGGCACTTGATAATTGAATCTGCTGTGTTTTAGGGCCTTTTCCTATGGTCCTATGGGCTCATAGGGCAGTAACTAAACATGGTGGGAGAAAGGCCTGTGCTCTCCCCATGAATATACATCAGCAGGGCAAGCATCTGGTGGTTGAGAAGCTTACGGTGAGACCCCTTTGCCTCCTCCACATCAAAAGTCCTTGACACAGAAACCCACGAGCATTAAAAAGAAATGAAAAGCGTTCCCCATGTCTGTCTGAAGTAACTAAGTTACAAGGACATTTGAGGATTTTTGTGAGCCGCTGAAATGGGTTTTGGAGGCTAAATTTGTATTTGTCTTTACATTTTATTACGTTTCCATCTGGCCACAGCCCCTACAGAGGCAGCTTCATGCTCCAAGTAGTTCAGCCAGTGAATTTGAAGAAGGCTCTTGGGATAGGCATCTTTTAATACTCAACCACGTTTTTTTTTCCCCGCAGTCTTTTCCTCTGGCCTCTCAAGGAATCATTTTCTTGTGCACTTGAAGGGAGTTTCGTTAAGTGGCTTGGAAGTAAGATTGCTGAGCATCATCTTGGCAAAATTAATCCAGGAGTAAAAATGCCAAAAGGGAACCATTTGTTTCTATTCTGAACACTTTTTTTCAGTGTTTGAATGAAAAAGCAAAATGCTTCTGTCAAGCCTCCCTTGTAGCTCCACTGAGGGTTATCAATGCGTCTTTCTTCCAATCAAGGCCTTCATCAAAGCCAAATGGAGGCAAGTCCTTAGTAAGCAAGGGACTTAATCTCACAATGAAAAAAACAGTTGCCAATCTCATGAGTCACTAGCGAAACTGCAATTGAATTCTTTAGAAATGATACAAAGGACTCAATGATGCAGAGAAAAAATTATTCATGAAGTGTTCAAAATGCACACACTCACTAGCTTGCCTGGGGGATAAAGGTATTGTCTTTGGGGTCAGATAATGGGGCCTCAGAGGCTAATTTCCTACTTTACATTTGTGAGGATTTGGGCAGCTCAGTCCCAAAGCTCAGTTTCCTCATATCTCAAAGTGAGATTAATAGTGAGATGAGGTGGAGTTGAGTGAGCAGGCGCCGTGGAGCCCCACAGAGGCCGGGCGCGCAGCCCCGCACAGCCCAGTGCAGCCGGGCACAGCCCAGCCTGGAGTAGCCGAGCTGTGGCTGCCCAGCAGGATTCAAGGCACAAACCTGGGAGGCTCTAACTAGTTCATGGCGGACCTCAAGAAATACTGGCCAGGCAAGGTCTCCCTTCCAGAGGGAAGAGCAGAGCATGAGAGGAAGGCCACGCAGCAGAAGTGGGCATGAGCACTGGTTTCCAAAGAGAAAGGTGTTTTAGTTTGGGTCATTGAAAGTGGTTCCTTCATCACTTGGTGCCTTCAAGAAACAAGGCAAAGTACACATGGTGGAGAGTTCCAAATATCTATAGGAGGAGGGAAATAAAATAACCAAAGGCACAACAAGAGAGACCACGGGGCACTGTTAAAAGAACACCTCCTGAACAGACAGGCCCTGGACAGTCAATGAGCCTCCTTTAATAGAGCAACACTCACAGGTGCAGAGTGCATAACAAGCTTTTAAAACTGACAGGAGACAGAAAGCTAGCCAAATGTTGAAACGAAAGAACTCTCCTCTAAAGAAATTCCAAGAGGAAGTCACAGCTACAGAATTGCTCAAAACATATATAAGCAATATAACTGAGCAAAAATTTAGAAAAAAATTTCATTAAATTAATCACTGGACTTGAAAAAGGCATGGAAGACATCAGAGAAACTATTGCTGCAAAGACTATGGACCTTAAAAATACTTGTGATGAATTTAAAAAATGCTATAAATGAGGTGCATAATAAAATAGTGGTGGCCACTGTACAGACTGAAGAGGCAGAGAGGAGAATAGGTGAATTAGAAGGCACAATTATAGCAAAAGAGGAGGCTGAGAAAGAGATAAATTGATCCAGGAGCACAAAAGTAGAATTTGAGAACTGAGTGATACAGTCAAATGGAACAATATCCCTATCATAAGAATTCCTGAAGAAGAAGAAAGAGAAAGGCGCTGAAGTGGTACTTGAACAAATTACAGCCCAGAACTTCCCCAATCTGGGGAAGGAAACAGACATTGAAATCCAAGAGGCACAGAGAACTCCCCTCAGATGTAACTTAAATCTACTTTTGGCATGACGTAACATAGTGAAACTGGCAAAATATAAAAATAAAGAGAGAATTCTTGGGGTACCTAAGTGGCTCAGATCATCCGACTTCAGCTCAGGTCATGATCTCACAGTCCGTAGGTTAAAGCCCCATGTCAGGTTCTGTGCTAACAGCTCAGAGCCTGGAGCTGCTTCAGATTCTGTGTCTCCTTCTCTCTCTGGCCCTTCCCCACTTGTTCTTGGTCTCCTTATCTCAAAATAAAGACATTAAAAAATTTTTTTAAATACATTGTTTTGATTAGTAGTGACTTAGAATATCTTGAAATTAGACACTCAACAAACTGAGCCACTCAAACAACCCCAAAATGGTTCTTGTTTAATGAAAAATATTTAAGGGCTTCAGAAATGTTCTCAGAATGTTGAATCTCCTAATTATCATTTTCTCATAAACGGCTCATCACATCATTCCTTCTGTTCATTTTCTCTCCTTCAGATGTTTCTGATATAACTCTGACATCATCCTTTGTAATTTTATAAGTGATTTTAATACTTTCCAGCATCAGTGCTCTGAGCAGCTTGAAATCTTACACCTCATAGACCATTGACAGCAGAGGCCAGCATCAAGAATATTGCTAGGAGGGGGCGGGCAACATAAAATAAGAAAAGAGGAGAATTAACAATCAACACAGGCTTTGCACTGCAAAGGAAACAATCAAGAAATCTAATAGGCAACCTACAGAATGGGAAAAGGTAGTTGCAAATGACATATAGGATAAAGGGCTAGTGTCCAAAAATTTATAAGGAACTCACCACACTCAAAAAACAAATAATCCAGTGAAGAATTGGGCAGAAGAAATGAATAGTCATTTCTCCAAAGAGGACATCAAGATGGCCAACAGACACATGAAATGATGCTCAGTGTCACTCATCATCAGGAAAATACAAATCAAAACTATACTGAGATACCAACTCATATTGATCAGAGTGGCTAAAATGAACAAATCAGGAGACTATAGATAATGGCGAGGATGTGGAGAAATGGGCACCCCTCTACACTGTTGGTGGGAATGTAAACTGGTGCAGCCACTCTGGAAAACAGTGTGGAGGCTCCTCAAAAAACTATCAACACAACTCCCCTATGACCCAACAATAGCATGGCTAAGGATCTACACAAGGGATACAGAAGTGCTGATGCATAGGAGCACATGTACCCCAATGTTCATAGCAGCACTGTCAACAATAGCCAAATCATGGAAAGAGCCTAAATGTGCATCAACTGATGAATGGATCAAAACGATGTGAGAATATTGTACAATTAGGAATGGATTTCAAAACATTAAATTATAGTTGACATATAAATTTTGTCAGAAAATTTGCATCCAAACTCCCCTACATCACACTTGACTTAGCATGCCTTTATACCAGGAATGAGCACATAGTTGCAACTATAGCTTCAATGTTTGCAGGTCAAATTCTCCAACAGTTTTGCTTTGTTTTCTCAAACCTAGTATTAAGTTTTTGACTCCAATTCCTCAAATAAAGTATTAAGGAGCAAAACCAAATAAGAAGTCATACTAATCACAAGAACAAGAAGAGGGCACACCCAGGTGACTATCTGTTAAGCATCGACTTTGGCTCAGGTCACAATCTCACAAAAAATTTAAAAACAACACAAAAAATCAAGTAAAGGTAGTTAGACTCTAGGTGTGTTTTGGTCTTGTGGTTGAAAGAAGCTTGATAGAGGAAAAAAGGAAGAAAAGGAAAAAAATCGAAAAAATAAAAGTAAGAAAAAGTTTAAAAATGAAAAACAAATGTATATAGTAAAATAGAATAAAGTGAAATGAACAAAATGAAATAGAATGAAAATATTTACCAAAAATTTATAAATGTGGTGAAAAGAATTTTTTAAAAAACAAAATTAAAAAAATTTCTTTGTGTATGCAAGCAAAAGAAAAGAAAGGAGAAGAAGAAGAAAAAATTTGAATAGATGAACCAGCCTACAGAATGAAAGCTGAATTAGGTTACATCCTGTTTACCCTAGAACTCAAACTATGAAGCACTCTAAAGTCTGTACTCTAAGCAGGCAGAGAGATTTGTGGTCATCCTTTAGGGCATGTGCTTAGAGGGCCCAGGTGGGCAGGGCTTGATATAAAGACTCCATTCTTCAGGAGGTGGTTCTGTTGAGGTTACTTGGGTAGATGTTAGTTTTGAGGGCAAAGCTCCTTATGGTTGAGTTGAGTCTGTTACTTAGTAACTGTAACCTGGGACAACACAGTGGGCTTAACTAAGTATCAACTTACTACTGCATCAAATGAGGATAATGCTGGTGACTTTGTATGCCTTGTATCTGCACTCCAAAGGAAAGATGTTCACGCCCAGTGCAGAACAAGTTATGATTATCAACGGTAATAATATAACAATTACAAATTATTATCTCTCACCAAGCAAATCTAGCCATGCCATATGCTTTCGCTTGTTTTATGCTTCTGGATATACTCAAAAATATTACAACTATAATTTACAACATATTGTTAATTTAGAGCTGTCTAATTTATTCTAGTTTACCTCCTACTTATTTATTAGTGAGGTTTCCTCATATGTGAATAGTAGACTGAATCATTGCTCTAAGTATTTGTTGTCTCTCTGCCCCCAGGGTTATTATTTTTTCCCTGAGGAAGGATTTTGTGCATGCTCTCCTATACCTATCAGTGGCTATGTGATTGCCTTTGCCAAGAAAATAAGAGTAAATGTAACATACATCATTTCCAAGAGAAACTTTGTGTACAAGCTCATGGTTTTCAATGTTCCTTTTTTCTTCTCTGTCACCAAACTACCAGGGTTCCTGATAGAGGCTGCTTTGTCAGTTGGGGTCCCAGAGAAAGGATGGTATAGAATGGGGCCACATATAACCCTTAATGAACATATGATATAACCTAGAGATTTCAAAATATTAAGTGATTCAGATTTTATCACTGCGTAATTTAGCCTAAGTTGATTAAAACAGCATTATAAAATACAGAGCTGTTCAAGTCCCTCCCTCATTAAACACATTACCATCACTGATAGTATAAGGTTCAAGATCTGTAGCATGATATTTTATAATTCTCATGCCCCTATTTCAGACAAAATTTACTCCCATATACTCAACTACAACATCCAATAACTTCAGATTGCTTTTAGTTCTCAGATGGTTTCAGGCTGCAAATAAGTCAGTGTATATACCTCACTTTCTAGAATCCCAGAGATTCACATTTTTCTTGAAAAATACAGCCCAAACCATTCTTTCTTCAGGAAGTTGAACCTTGTACCCCTTGATCCTCATAGACAGAAATAATCCACCCCCTATATTCTTTTGGTCTCTGTGTTTTCTTCTATAAAAAGTCAGCACAAGATACCAAAAGTACAACATTTTAAATTCATGAGAGCAGGTCCAGGATCCTATTTACTTTTCCTGATGATGGCTGGTACAATGCAGACATTTAATAAATGTTGATTTACATTGCCTTCATTTATTTTAAAGTGAGGGAAATTTAAACACAAACCATATGTTTGAAATGAAGGAACCACATTTCGTGGCCTGAGGAGGTCCATACTTCTTTCTAAGTCATTTTTCTCTCAGGAATGATAGTTTTTTAGCTATCAGAAACTGCTCTAAAGTTATCGTGAAACACTAAAAGTAGAAGTTATTAATCACCTTCAAGGTTATTTACAAACATATTTCATTAGCTCTCCCTAAGTCCCACTAGGCAAGAATTGATAGGGATTTTATTGACAGAAATCTTTTTAAAAGAGAGTTGTCTCATTTGAAAATCAAATGAATGTGTCACAATGTAGATGAAATGTTCTAACCTTTTAAAATTCTATTTCATCTATTTTAGTTCAGTGACATGCACATACCCTTATAATATCTTTTTGAACCTGGTATTTATATGAGCAACTCTCCAGAGTTAAATTAGTCATATTTTGGGGAAAAGCAAGACTTTTATAAATCATAGCCTCGTAGGAAATGCACAGGCAAGGATGACTTTTCAGACTCTACTGAGAATCCCTACTTTAAAATAAAGATGCTACCACTATACATCCTTGAAACATTTCTATGAGAGACCTGCATTATAAATGCCTGCTTTAGAGATGAGGAAGCTGAGGCCCAGTTTGCCCTAGGTATTCAACACAAGTGGCATGTGCAACATGACAAGTTAGGTGCCAGACATAAGAGATTAAAATAATGCCACTGGGCTCAGATCTCTGTTCTCAGAAGTTTCTAGTACAGTGAGGAGAGTACCTCATGGCTTAAGAGAAGCATTCTTTTGGTGAGAGCTGGAACAGAGGTAGGAATCAAGTTGTAGAAGTACAGAGGAGACAGAGGAGGTTTTCTTCCCATAGCTGGGGCAGGGGTTGGGAGAGGAGTGGATGAGGTAAAGCTTTAGGAAACCATATGGATTTGACTTTGAAGAATGAATAGTGTCATGTGGACATGTCAGAGTGATAGGAAAAGATTATGTTATAAGGTGGCCAATAGGCTGGATAGGGGAATTCCAGTCCCCAGTGGAAGACTCCCTTCTGGGTTCTTCTCTACACCACATTTGCCTTGCATGCCAAATTACTACTAATACAGAAAAAAACAGACTATAAATTGCCCCCATGCTTGTGCTCAGAACTCAGACCTCTGGAGGGGGATCTCCTCTGAGCCCGCCGGTGTGAAATAAACTTGCCTTCCAAGATCTCCAAGTGCTGCTTGGTTCTTCCACTAGGTGATCCAGACTAGGTTCCATAACAAGAGGACACAACGTGTGCTAAGACAAGTCAGTACAAAAACACAGCATACTTTTTAGAACTATGAATGGCTTACTTCTGAATCAAACAGAAGGAAGGTAGGCCATATATTGATGAGTGATCAAGAGCATTATCTCTGGTCCCATATTGCTTTTCTTAGAGGGAGGAGTATCAATTTTTTGTGCTGGAGTGGTGAGGACATTTAAGATCTATTCTCTTAGTAACTTTCAAGTATATATTCAGAACTGTTAACTACAATCACCATGCTATACGTTATATCCCCCAAACTCATTCCTCTTATAACTGAACTTCTTTGCCCTTTGACCAATATCTCCCCATTCCCCCTGCATGCCAGCCTTGGCAAACACCAGGCCACTCTTTATTTCTATGAGTTTGACTTTTTTCATATTCTACATATAAGTGAGATCATGCAGTATTTCTCTTTCTGTGACTTTTATTTCACTTAGCACAAAGCCCTCAAGTTTCATTCAACTGTTGCAAATGACAAGATTTCCTTTTTTTAATGGATGAATCACATTTTCTTTATTCATTTGTTACACACCCTTAGGTTGTTTCCATGTATTAGCTATTACAAATAATGCTATAGTGAACAGAGGGATGTAGATAGCTCCTTGAGGTAGTGATTTCACATTACTATTTTTGAATACCACCTATAGAACCCCTCCAACCAAAAGCTCCGTCATAATGGATGGATTTCAAACTTGGGATGGAAGTATGGGCTTGAGAAAAAGACCTCCTTTACTTTGGGAGGATTAGAGCACTAAAGAGTGAAGCACTCCACCATTCTGTGGAGCCATGTCTCATTCTTCCATCCAAATCAGTTACCACTCCAACCAAAGTGTTTTCCTCTGCATGTATTTTACTCATTGGTTCATTAAATGACCATAGCCTCACAGGATGGGGTATCATGTGATTATTTAAATTTTGTTTGTAAAAAATTAATAACATGGAAAACATTTATAATACAGTCTTTTTAAAGTGTGCAAATAAAATTGTAAAACAGTGTGATTCCAACCTATGAAAATCAAGTACAAACATAAATTGTTATAAAATTAGAAGGAAATATATGGCATTGTCCTAGTAAGTTACTCTGGGTGAAAGTTTTCTGATTTTTAGTTTCTGATTTTTTAGTTTCTTCATCCACATCCTTTCTGTGTTCAGCAATTTGTGTAAAATGAGTAAATATGTTTACAAGTGCACACATAGAAAATAAATTTTGATAAGAATAAAACTATAAAATACAAAGGTGAGTATCAGTTTGTCCTTGGTAAGATTAGTTTTGCTTACAGTAGGTGAGGGAGTCCCGTCCCAGACCTGGACATTCTCATTGGAAATAACTGAATCTTATTATGAAGAGGGCTTCATGAAATGCTTAAGATTTACCTTGATCAACCGTTCAAATGGGTTTCTACTTCAAGAACTGCCTTAACGTCTTAACATAAAGCAGGACTTGGTTGACCTTTTATATAGGATTAAAGCACTGTATAATTAACTTTTTTATATACAGAGTTAAGACTTAATGAAAACGTGAGGTGAAAAGCCAAGACTTAATTTGCAGACTGACTCTTTTCCTAGTTCACATTGTGAGCAGCTAAGTCTTAGTTTATTGCTCTCTTTCTCTCAGGCATTTTGGTTCTGACCAGGCCAAAATTTGCTAAGTGCATCCAGGTAGCTCACGCAGAAAGAGACCAAAGGAAGAAGTGGGAGATGCAGAGCCCAAGGGAAAAAGGTCAAATGTGAGCTCCCACAAGGCAATCTCTTTGTCACTCTTATTCAGGCATCAGACAAACCCAAATACATCTTAGTTTCTAAACTTCACAACAGCATAATGTAGGAAAATTACCTAATATTTAAACCCTCATAACCTTAACTTGAAAATAGGAATATAAATAATTGTATCTTTGTATCTACAAAAATAATTGTAGAGTCATCTGGAAGATGGAATAAAGCCAGTACACACAAATCATAACTGACATATTTTCAAGGGCATAGTAAACATTTGTTGTTAATTCATTGAGGGCTCTTCATGTGTGGCCCACGATCATGCCTCCGATTTTAGATCACACCAGTCTCCATCCCATCTGCCTCTCCACCTCTGTTTAAGTCACATGGAAATAATTGGAATTTCTTGAACATCTTACTGTTTTCAGAGTACAGCCAAAGCTATTGTTTTCTTCCAAAAATCCAATCTCCTCTGATTCCATAATAATAGAATTTTCACTTGACGCATGGCCTCAAGGAATGTATACTACAAATCCCAGCCTCCTTTGCAGCTAGATGCCACTAGGTTTTGGAAAATGAGGTATAAGAGAGTGATGGGGTAATTACTCAGAATATCTTTGAGAGTTAGGGGGCACTCTTTGAACCCTATTCCCTTCTGTAAAAAAATCCTGCTGCCTAAATACAGATGCCAATTTGGACTGAAAGAATGAAAGACATATTTAGGGACAGGAGAGAAGTGAGTGAGAAGAAAAGCCTAGATCCTCAAGGAATTTGCCAGTCCTGAAACTATATTTAATACAGAAATAAGCACTGCTCTAGCTTAAACCTCTATTATTTGATGTTTTCCAATATGTATAGACAAATCTAATCCTACCTGGAAGAATACAGAACACTTGATGTGTGCTAATGCTATGCAAATACTGTTTCCTGGACCTGTTGTGTTTCATA
The DNA here is from genome assembly GCF_006229205.1 of Suricata suricatta. Classification (NCBI taxonomy): domain Eukaryota; kingdom Metazoa; phylum Chordata; class Mammalia; order Carnivora; family Herpestidae; genus Suricata; species Suricata suricatta. The sequence continues at coordinate 61,822,648 of NC_043710.1, forward strand.
GATTTCTACTACTTTCCACGAAGATGCGGTCTAGGTAGTTCCTCTTCCAGCAATCTGTTGTAAGTTCCATAGGCCAGACATCTTCTCTATTAAGGCAATTATCACTGTGTATTTGGCTGATTACTTTTCTTGTTTGCTTCCCCTTCTACAATTTGAGATCCTTGGGAACTAGGAATGGTATTTTACTTATTTCTTAATTACACATGCTCTGTAGAGAAGCTGACTCACGTTGGCGCCTGAAAACTGTTGAATGAATGAATAAGTGGATGAATGAGTTAGTGAAATAATTGATTGGCAAAGAAAGAAAAAGAATCTGTAAGAATTCCTCTGTTCCTAGTCAGCCAGGGTCCTCCTATCACTCAGGTTTGTTTTCTCACCTGCTCCTTCCCTGCCTCAGCACTGAGTTGTCTTCAGAGTTCCTTAGTCACATCAGAATGCCCTCTTTCAAGGTTCACCGTAAATTCCTATTGATTTTTCTAAACAGAAATCTCATTCACTGATGTGACTGCAAAGGAAAGTAGGAAGAACAGTGTGAAATCCATTCCTTACCTAAATCTTCATTACCTTCTGCTGTTCTTGTTCCAAGATGATTCAATTACATATTATGTTCTCAATTTCTTTTTTTTTAACCTTAGGGCTGCTTATGAAAAATTAAACTAGTTACATAAAAGAGATTATATTGCTGTTCTTCCACAACTCAGAAAAAAATGACTCATCAGAAACTAGAATAGACCAATACAAGTTATTTTGATTTAAATTTCAGATTAGTTCACTGATGGGGCTTATGTGCTCATATATTGCTACTACAAATTTTCCTAAAATATCAATACAAAATGTGATTAGATCTTTTTTCAAGGTCTTATTTCCTCCTATCTACAGAATATAAATTGCTTTCTAAAGACTCTCTTTACCTTACCAGATAATCCATATTGCTTAAATTTTGTATGTGGTAAACATAGTCCTGGCAGTATTATCACAACTCAGACATGTTTAAATTCAGATTCAATTGGCTCCAATTATGGTGGCTTCAGCCAATGAAAAAGGGATTTTAATCTAAAATACATCCTTTAAATGGTTCAGAGGATTTTAGAATTTGAACTCTGCTTTCTCAGCTTCTTTAAGTGATATGGGAATGTGTAAGGAGACCAGAAGCTCATCTTACTTATAACATAATTCAAACTGAACTATTCGTAACAATGATTCACAACCCCCCTAAACAGCTTGAACTGGTTAGCATTAACTCTTTACAGATAGGTCCCAATCTATTTATAAAGTTTTCTATTTGGGGGACTTCCTAAAGTCATTCAGGTCAACTTAAGACATCTTTTGAGCACCTGTCAGATGCCAGGTGCTGGGACAACTCCCTCAGGTAAACATAGCACAGTTCAGTAGACACTTAAAATACTCTGTCAATTTACAAGGGGGAAAAGGGCAGAGTTTGATGAGCAATATGGAAGAGACAACTCTCTCAGTCTTGGCTGAATAAAAGCATCCTTTCGTTTTTATTTTTACTATTTTTTTTTTAAGAGAGAGAGAGTTGTGAGGAGGGGTAGGGAGGGAAAAGGAGAGGAAGAGAATCTTAAGCAGGCTCCTCACCCAGCTAGGAGCCCGACACAGGGCTTGATCTCACGATGGTGAGATCCTGATGTGAGCCAAAATCCAGAGTCAGACACTTAACCAAATGAACCACCCAGGCAGGTGCCACTAAAAGCATTCTTTACCGAAGATGTAATATTTAGGTTGAAATTATAAAGACACATTGTGATTAGTCAAGCAAAATGGTGAAGGGGAAAGGTGTTCCAGACAGAAGAGGAGCTTAAGGGGAAGAGAGGAGGCGGTCGAGGTGGGTTATCTACATATCTTTCATTTCGTAAAGTTTGATCTGGATCAGTTCAGCACATAGGTCTCCTTTCACCTGAGGAGCAAGAATCGTTTTCCATCCTCTCCTGAGAGGGATCACGGTGTAGTAGAGAGAGGAAGTATGGAGGCCCTGGATGCAGGCTACCAGGAGTTAAATCTCAGCTCTGCAGTGTCAACCATTTAGTCACTCGCTCATCATGTAATCAGGAATCATCTATTGAACGTTAACTATGTTTCAAAGGTTGTTCAAGTACTTGGAACACAACAAGGAACAAAAGGGATAAACCCTCCATCCTTGTGAGGGTCATATTCTAGCAGGGGCAGATCAACAACATAAATAAGCACAACATTTGGTACTTTATTTCTATTTTAACGTTATTTATTTATTTTGAGAGAGAAAGAGAAAGAGCAGGAGAGGGGCAAGGGCATGGAGACAGGGAGGAAGAGAATCCCAAGCAGGCTTGGCCCTGTCAGCACAGAGCCTAGAGAGGGGCTTGATCTCACAAACCATGAGGTCTGAAGAGCCAAACTAATCCCGTGACGGGCTTCAAATTCGCCTCAGAAACTAGAAGACCTAAGTTTCTGTTTCCCCAGCGGTGACTCAATAGCAACGGGAAGAAAAACCTACCCACCTATTGCCCAAGCAGATAAGCAGGTATCACCCTACGCCACGTCAACCCCTGCCCATGTGACGCCCAACCATTTTGTAATCCCTGCCCCTCCCACACCCTTTACCACATCCTCACCCCAACTGTAATAAAAACCCTACTCAGCTGATGACTGGGGCTCTCAGCACGGATCCACTGCTCTGGTGAAGTCTTAAGCCCGAGCTCAAGCCCGAATAAACACCCTTTGCTTTTGCATACATGATTCAGATTTCCTGGTGGTCTTGGTCTTTGGGGACCCCATAATCTGGGCATAACAAGGTCATGACCTAAACTGAGATCAAGGCAGACACTTAACTGACTGAGCCACCCAGGTGCCCCAGTATTTGGTGCTTTAGAGCAGGATATAACTGAGAGTGCAGTGGAGAGGCTAATGCTATAATCTTAAATAGAATGGTTAGAGTGGGCTTCAATGAGGAGGTAACCTTTGAGAAAAGATGAAAAAACTAGAAGGAGATGATGGGATTAAATCATGCAAATGTTTCAAAGTGAAACTGTGCTTGGCTATATGATCTTTAGCAAGTCTATATCTCTCTGCTTCAGTGTCCTTATTTGTAAAATGACAAAGAATAATATTGGACTCATAGAGGTAATATATGTAACTATGCTTAGAGTAGTGTCGGGCACAGAGTAAGCATTTATCTATGTGCTTTCTACTATTATAGTTGTTATTGTTTAAATCGGGTCCCTAAGCCCCTTCCCCTTTTCAAAACATCTACAAGAAGTTATCTCCACCTTCTTCCTTTTTCTCCTTCATTCTTGCAAAGCTGAGGCAACAGCAAATCATATTACTCAGTGTCCAACGTATGTACTCAGTTTGTGCTCCCCATCCTCCTTCTCCTCTGTTACTATCCTAATCTAAGGTGATCAGGTTCCTCCAAAGCCTCCCCAGTTGTCTCCTTGTCTCCTGTCTTGTTCTATTACAGGCCATTCTCCATGTCGCATTCTTTTTAAAACATAAATCAGGTCATTTTACATTCCTCCTTAAATTTCAACAACTTCTCATTGCATTAATCATAAAATTTAAATCTATTCTCCAGGGCACCTGGGAGGTTCAGTCTGTTAAGCTTCCGACTTCAGCTCAGGTCATGATCTTACGATTCCTGCATTTGAGCTCTGCATTGGGCTCTGTGCTGACAGCTCAGAGCCTGGAGCCTGCTTCAGATTCTGTGTTTCCCTCTCTCTCTGTCTCTCTCTTTCTCACTGAAAAATAAATAAAAACATTTAAAAAAATTAAAAAAATTATTCTCCCACTTTACAAAGTAACAGACCAAATCGGTGCTTTGGTCTCTCTCTGCTCTTCTGCGCTGGTCAAACTGACCTTCTTGTGATTACTTGTAGAAGCTGAGCTTGTATTCTTCCTTGGGAGTTTCTTTTTGCTCATCTCTCAACCTGGAACAATCTTTCCACTTGCCCTTGAATAGTTGGCCATTTCTCTGATTCCAGTGTCAATTTAAAAGTCATCTCTCAGAGAGGATTTCAGTGACTATTCAGTCTAGAGTCAATATCCAGTCACTCTCCAACATATTAGCCTGAATTGTTTTCTTCAGGAGGCTACTTTTATATGTGTGTAGTATTTGTTCCTGTCTCTCTATGATTAGAGAGCCAAGGCATGGATCTTATTTGTTTTGTGTACCATTGTCCCCCCAGGGCTCAATACACTAACTGGTTTTGTTAAATGAATAGATAAATGGATTAATGATATTGTCTTGGCTGAAGGTTCAGAGATAAATAAGGCACTGATGTTATTATACTACTTCTCTTGATGGTAGCATCATCATCAGTAAACTGTCGTGACTATCATCCAGACGAGGAGGGCACCCTAATAGATCAGTGACTGAACCTTCACAGTCTTTTCACAATCCTGTGGGTTCAACTACTACACAAGCTGCTGAAGACTGTTTTCTATTTTAAGTTATTTACAGTCACCTGAATATGTTCTGTTGATATCACCTCACCATCTTTGCACCTTTAGAGCATGCATTTTCCCCCTTATTCAGCTGAAAAATTCCAAGTATGACTTACAAACCAACTTAGAATCATCTGCTACAAATCATTTTTCTGACCCACCTGCTCTGTATAACCGCTGAAATATGAAAACCTCAATTTTAGTATTTGTCATGTTGTCTGGAACTATTCACCTACACATATATCCTTCCCTTCCAACCTGGTAATTCTTTGAGAGAAGGGAAAATATATTAATAATCTTTGTATCATACTGTTTGATGCATAGTAGGTGCTTTGGTAAATCAGTTGCAAAGGGACAGCTTACTTGATGTTCACCTCATGCTTTAGGTAGTATTGTAACAATTGTGCGGATTGTAGTCATGAATCCGGACTCCGAATCTGAAGTTTTAACAGGTTCATCCTTTTGTTAAAACAAAAGACTCCATGAATTCATATTTGCGGTAGATTACTTTTAAATAGAACTCATACACAAAGATGGGCTTGATAGTACAGAGTCATAAGGATTGAATTAATGTTTCATCTCTGAACGGGGTACTGCCCACTCAATTATTTAATCGATAAATGAACTGAATTGCCTCAGGAAAATTATAATTTATCTAAAAGCCAAAATTAAATATTATGGCGTAATGCATAGCTTTGTGTCACAAATGTCTGTATCTGATGTAAAGACACATAATTCTCTCTTAATCTTTTAAATGGGTCATAGAAATATAGAGTTCAAACCTAGATGACACAAATGAGCCAAAATTTATGATATAATTAGTTAGTAATATAATCTTAAAAATTGTTTTTGAAAGATATTCATGGGCAAAGATGAAATCAATTTTAACAAAACAAAGAATAAATTATGCCAATACTCTTCAATTTTAATCATGTTATAAACACTTTCATTTAATTAAACCAAATGTCTTTCCAAAAAGAATTTAAGGTAATTTATAAAAAGTCATAACAGCAAAAAGAAAAAAAATGTAATTAGAAAAAATAGGATTATGGATTTTTAAAAAAGAAGCAATTTTAGTCATTTTTGGGATTATCACTAGAGCTGTGAGCTAAAATTAAAATTCAGTTTGTGTTTCCTATTATAGAAACAGAATATTATACATATCTCTATCAGCAAAGAGGTATTTTGCTTCAGGAAAATAAAAGCTTTTCCTAGCATTTATTCTAAAATAACCTGTCAGCTACAAACCTTGATATACAGGAGATCATGTGACCTAGTCCAATATTTTTGGAATCAATGAATAAAAGTCTAAGAATAAGGGGGACCTGGGTGGCTCAGTTGGTTAAGCGTCCAACTTTGGCTCAGGTCTTGATCTCACAGCTCATGAGTTCGAGTCTGCACTGGGCTCTGTGCTAAAAGCTCAGAGCCTAGAGCCTGCTTCAGATTGTAAGTCACTCTCTTGCTCTGCCCCTCCCCTGTTCATGCTCTGTCTCTCTTTTACTCTTTCAAGAATAAACAAAAAACATTTTTAAAAAGTCTTATAATAGTAAAGACAATAACAATGATGGCAGCAATAACGGTAGCATTCTAGTATATTCATAGGATACTCAGCATTTGCTGTGCTATATTTTTCCATATAATTTTGAGGTCACCATTTTATAAATGTGAAAAGTGTTCAAGACAACACCATTAATAACACTTCCAACACTCGTTTGCTGACTCCAAGATTCATACTTTCCCCACTATAATTTCTTTAAAATAAATGCAGAAGTGGGATATAATCTAGGTTATAAGATTAAAACAAAAGTAATTAAATGTGATTTGATGGCAGATGAAATTAATGTGTTCAAAAATATATTGTCTTCTGCAGGTTTAATGTGATTATATGATCACAAATTAGAATCCTACAGGAGTAAATGGATAATATTCACCAGCCTATCTTTCTTTGTTGTTTACTTGAGTAGCTAAATAAGCAGACAGTTTGCATTTATACTCAAACAAAAGCATGGAATGCCTACATGCAGATTCAAATTCAGTGCTGAACAATTATCTTGAGTGCTGATATCACATTTAACCTTAGTATGAAGGCTCATTATCTATGTTATTATCACTCATTCAACAAATATTTAGTAAATACCCTAGTATAGTCTGAGCACTATATTAGGCATGTAACCATGTACTTTTATTACAAAAATGCAAGAGGAAGAGTCAACATTTATAATGAGATTTGGAAATCCTTCCCAATAGTCTGGCCATACATCTCTGTAACTTCTTTTTCTTTCTTTCTTTAAATTTTTTAATGTTTATTTATCTTTGAGAGAGACAGAGACAGAGCAGGAGCAAGGAAAGGGCAGAGAGAGATGGAGAAACAGAATCTGAAGCAGGGTCCAGGCTCTGAGCTGTCAGTACAGAGCCCGACTGCAGGCTCAAACTCACAAACCATGAAATCCTGAACTGAGCTGAAGTCGGAAGCCCAACCAACTGAGCCACCCCTCACCCAGGCACCTCTCACACATCTCTATAACTTCTATGAGTAGTGAGCAGTTTAACCTCTACTGGAAATATTCAGTATTGTTTCTGAAATTTATAAACTTTTCAATAAAGTTCCCAGAAGAGATACTAATGAATTTATAACATATGAAGCCAAACTTCCATCACACATGCTTTTCCCAAACCACTAAGTATTTTAATTGCCAAATCAAAGCTGACTGTTTTCCTATGCAGTTGGACAGGACAAGCAAAACCTTTCATTCATTTGGGGAAAATAAGTTAGTGATATATAATGCAACAATTGACATGCCCCCTAGAAATAAAAGAGTATATGAGAGCACGGATAATTTTCTGATTTATTTCTTTGAAAAAAAATCAATGCCCATCTACAAGAGAAGCCCAACAATTTTCTAGCCAGAGAAGAAATCTTAAATTGCATGGAAATTGTACTTCAAACGTCATCTACTTTAGAATGCTACAATTTGTGAAAATTGCTTTGGAGTTTTTATCTCTGGGTGTGCAAAGGAAATGTCCTGTTATAATCAGTAGTAGAAATGTGCTTCTATGCAGCATCATGGACCTTACACTCTCAGGGAGATCTCAGAACAGGTAAGCAAGCTCCCCCAATGCAATTATCCAGCATTAAAGAGCATTATTATTGATGTTTTATACTTCACCTGACTAACCACAAAAGGTAAGAATCATGCTACCTAAAATCACCAGTCACTCCTCCTCTGCTCTTCCCTTTCACTTTACCTGATGTGTGGCTTTGGAATTCAAGTCTAATTGTCCTCTGTTGGAAGTAAATAGCAAATTCTTTCAAGCAGGCAGTACCACTCAGAGTTATAAATGCCTGAAGCTTGCACTCACCAACACCTGCTGCTCCCCACAGAAACTCTGCTCCGTCTGTAATGGGCAGTTTCTTTATAGAACTAGCACGCTTGTCGCATTCTTGAAAAGGTATTTTTAATTGATTCATTCAAAAAGAACTAGGTGGCACTGAGTTATCATTATACATAGATCAGCAAAAAGGTTATTTCATAGCAGGGATTTATTTTATGCTGTCAAAAGGAGAGAATACTCTAAATAAATTGAAACCAGGTTTTATTGGTTTCCCTCTTCGAAGAAGAGGAAATAATTTTGCTGAGGTGATGTAGGATCATGAAGACAGTGTTATTACTCCTCTGGATGTTTTGTTTAGTAGGCAGGGAAAGGAATGAAATTATCATTTATTGAGTTCCTGTATAGAAGCTGGGTACTGTACTTGGCATCTATGTGGATGATATTTAATTACATTTCTGTAATAACACTGAGAGGTAGGTGCCATAATTCCAATTTTTTAGCATAAAATAATAGCACATCACATTTATTGATTGCCTACTATTGATATGGCATGCCAGCCATATCAGTCAATAATACTAATCCTTCATATGTACAATCCCACTTAATTCGTATAATAATCCATTCTGTTGAGACTATGTGGGAATACCATAAAATGTTCCTGAAAGATTTGTAGGTAAATGAAATAAACTGATCAATTTGAATTAGCTAGTAAAATTTATACACTTTATATAATTAACTTTCTGTGTAAGGACAACCAGGAGATGTGATCACTCTCAATTCTAACTAAAATAATTCAGTAATAATTCCTGAGATCTAGGTAAGTGACAGTTTAATTCAGTAAGCAGAAACCAAATCAACTGCATTATAACTTCCTAGACAAAACTTGTATGAACAGATTGGTTAGTCTAGGACAAAGCATTTCTAATGCAGAACCAAAATATAAAGAATAGGTCTAATTTTGCTATTTCACAAAATATTCTATGGCTTTAGAAACTCTGACATGTCTCTTCCAAAACTTTCCAGAGCATATGGAAAAATCAGTGAATTGGAGATTAAAAAAAAAAAGTGCCAAGGTCTTTCACTATTCAGGGCTGTGGATACAAACATCTCTGTTTCCAAGACAAGTCTATTCTTTAAGGTTTAAGTATCTTCAAGGATACACTCAAGTCATCTTTGGAAGAGAAAACAAGAAATTTCCTTAAGATCAAATAATAATTATGAGTGCTGAGTTCTGGTTTTCTGCACAACAACATTCTGGTGATAGAATCCTTGGATCAGAGTCACAACATTGCCAAAAATAGAAGCATTTCTGTCCACAGTTTACAGTTGAAGTCTGGGTCAGCAATATCCCCGTCACCAAACCACAGCTGATCTCGTAAATGTCTATTTGGTCTGCTTCATCCTTGTCAACGGGACCTTATTTTTATTATTTTCTCCTTATATAGTAAGTGTCTCTCAAGAGGGATGATGGGTGCCTCTCCAGTCCTATAGGATGAGTCCTGATTAATGAGAATCAGTCATTGTAATCCAATCCCCTCATGCAGTGATTGCCTGGCAGAGCGAAGCAAATCTGGCCCATACTTTATGAGAGGAAGCCTGGTAGGGGGTTTGTAGAAGCTTTGCCTGCTTTCTTAAAAAAAAAATACAAAACCAGAATTTTATTTTCTACCTCTGGTCAATGTCCCATGCTCATCATAGTGGGAAGAGCTACTTTGGAAGTATGAGGGGGCCACAATGAAATGACAAGAAAATAAACAGAAATGTTGTACAGAAAGATGGAGAATCAGCTCCATAAACAATCCCTCTACTATCAACCACTTGTTGGGAGGTGGGGCTAATACATTTCTAATTGTTTATTTTAGTTGAGTTGGTGTTTTCTCTTGCTTCAAGTCATGTGAGAACTGAGGAAAGGTCCATTCAGACTTCTTCAAGCAACCTCCCTCTATAATACATACATGAAGCAGTTCACAGCTGATATTAACACCTCTTTTCAGATGAGTAAACTAAAGATCCAACATGTAGGAATGTTGTTAACATTTCCTAAGAGAGGTGGAAGAGCTAATATTCTGACATGTCTCTGACTCCAGAGGAAGATCGTCCTGCTACATCATGCTTTGACGCTCAGTGAGAGGACCATTCACTATATGAGGAAGCTGTAGATAAAAGCCATATAATTCATTAATATAAATATAAATTGGATATTAATGGATACATCTTTTGAAACTAAATGAGGAAATTATTTAAAAAATACTAGGAGTCTCCAAACACTCAGAAGATCTAGTGAATGTATCAAGCCCTTGAAAATTGTGTTGTGGTAGGACAGTGTTTTATGTGCCACATAATTTTCTTTTCCAGCACAAGCAGTGCGGTACATTTCAGTCTTTCTTTTGTTATCTCAAGAAACATTGAAGATGGAAGGACCTCTGATATAAAAATTTGCAAAAAGGTCAATTGCTTTAAAGTTTTACCTGTGTGTTTGCAAATTAGATGTCTTATTATAATCAATAGAAGAAATGTGCTTCTTTCCAGGATTATAGGATATATACTCTGAGAACAAATAAGATCTCAGAACAGATAAGGAAAGCTTCCTAAATATAATTACCTAGCATTAAAGAATATTTTTATTGATATGTTATTACCCAATCTTTCATACTGAATTAGTTCTCAAGATTTCTGTTAAATAATAGCAAGCTGATTGCCTCCAAAGTATTTCTATTCTAGTAGAATACACACATCAAAAAGAAGAAATAAGTAAAATGTAGAGCCAATTAGCAACTATTAATTGTTAAAAATAAAAATAATAGAAGCAAGTGGGATATTAGTTGGAAAGAGATAGACAGTGAAGACTTTTGGTAGGGCTGTCTGGGAAATCTGCATGGACGTTTACTTTTCAAAATTAACTAATATCAAGGGTGCCTGAATGGCTCAGTTGGTTAAGAGTCTGACTTCTGCTCAGGTCATGATTTCATGACTTGTGGGTTAGAGCTGACTGTCTGACTTGGTGCTGACAGTTCAGAGCCTAGATCCTGCTTCAGATTCTGTGTCTCAGTCTCCCTGCCCCTCCCCTGCTTGCTTGTGTGTGTGTTTGTGTGTGTGTGCGCGCACACTTTCCCTCTCTCTCAAAAAATAAACATTACAAAATTTCACAAAATTTAAAAGCTAATTGTAGGGGTACCTGGGTGGCTCATCCAGTTAAATGTCCAACTTTGGCTTAGGTCATGATTTCACAGTCTGTGGGTTTGGGCCCCACATTGGGCTCTGTGCAGACAGCTTAGAGCCTGGAGCCTGCTTCGGATTCTGTGTCTCCCTCTCTCTCTGCCCCTCCCCTGCTCACACTCTGTCTCTCTCTCAAAAATAAATAAACATAAAAGCTAATTGTATCAGATTATAATGTATACACAGTAAAGTGTACCTCTTCTAAGTGTACCATTTATCACATTTTAGTGAATGTCTATATTCCTATTAGCACAGCTATAGTGAAACTACAGAACATCTCTATCACCCGAAAACCTTTCCTTGTTTTCTTTAGCTGATGATCCCTGATTTGGTACTTCAGGAAATCTCTGATCTGCTTTCTGACACTATATATTAGATTTTCCTATTCTACAATTGTATATAAATAGAATCTTTTTTTAATTCTCTTTTTTAAAATATTTCCCTGTTTTTTATTTATTTTTTGAGAGACAGAGAAAGACAGCCCTAGCAGAGGAGGGTCAAAGAGAGAGGGAGACACAGAATCTGAAACAGGCTCCAGGCTCTGAGCTAGCTGTCAGCTTGATGAGGGGCTCGAACCCATGAGCTGTGAGATCATGACCTGAGCCAAAGCCAGACGCTTAACCAACTGAGCCACCCAGGCGCCCCTGTATATAAGTAGAATCTTAAAGCTATACTCTTTCGTATCTATCTGGCTTCGTTAGCTCAGCATACTGCTTTGGGAATTCATTCATTTTATTGTGTGTATCAGTTTCACCATATTTCTTTATAAGTTTTTAAAATTTATTTTTATTTATTTCCCTTTTAGGGATATAGTATACTTGGTTTATCCACTCATCTTTTCAAAAAAATTTTTTATGTCTTTATTTTATTTTGAGAGAGAGAGACAGAGTGAGCAGGGTGAGGGGCAGAGAGAGAGGGACACACAGAATGTGAAGCAGGCTCCAGACTCTGGGCTGTCAGCACAGAGCCCGCTGAGGGCTAGAACCCTTGAACTGTGAGATCATGACCTGAGCGGAAGTAGGATGCTTAAATGACTGAGCCACCCAGGCGCCCTTAGCCACTTAACTTTGATGGACATTTGGGTTGTTTCTACTTTTCACTATTATAATGGTTGAGTACTATTTGTTGCTAATATGAAAATTTGTGTACACATCTATTAGTGGGCATATGTTTTCAGTTCTCTGGGGTAAATAACTAGAAGAAGAATTGCTGGGGCATATGGTAGGTATTTGTTTAACTATGTAAAGAAAGCTACCAAACTGTTTTTCAGAGGACTATAATGACATACTCTCCCATTAACAAACACATGCCGGATCCAATGGGTTCAAATCCTCACCAACACATGCTGCTGTCGGTGTTCTGTTGTGGTGGTTTTAATTGTCATTTTCTGAAGATGAGTGATGTTGAGCCTATTTTTAGGTGTTTATTGGTATGTATGTATATGACATATGTACACATATATTGAGCATATTTTCAAGTATTTATTAGTATATATATGTGTATGTGTATGTGTGTATATATATATATATACATGTATATATATATATATACACACCAAAAAACACACACACATGCAGTCTGCTCACTTTTCATTGAGTTATTTGGTATATAATTTGTGAGTTTTTAAAATATATTTTGAACATAAGAACTACTAAAAAATATTCACGGCAAAAATTTTCTCCTAGTTGGTAGCTTCCCTTATTGTCTTCTTAATGGTGTCCTTTGAAGAGCACAGGTATTATTTCTTGTTTTTCTTTTCTTGTGCTTTTTTTTTTTCTTTTCTTAGAGAGAGAAAACTAGCAGGGGAGAAGGGCAGATGCAGGAGAGAGTGAGAGGAGGGGCGGGGGTGGGCTTGGAGCCCAGCAAGGGACGTGAATTCAGGACCTTGGGATGGTGTGCTGAGCTGAAACCAAGAGTCAGATATTCAACCAACCAAGCCATCCAAGTACCCCTCAAGTATCATTTCTTGAATATTCCATGCTTTGTGTGTTCTATCTAAAAAGTTTTCCCAATCCCTAGGTCATGAAGATTTTCTACTTTTTCTTTTGAATGTTTTATAATATGTTAACATTTATATTTAGGCCTAGGATCCTACTCTATTTAATATTTGTGTGATGTAAAGCTAAGGGTTAAGATGCATTTTTTTCCTATATGGAAATATGGTCTTTCTAGTAGTATTTGTTGAAAAGGTTAACTGTTTTCCATTGCATTACCTGTACAAAATTAGTTGACCATTTATGTTTTGTCTATTTCTAGACTCTTTATTCTTTTCCATTGGTTAAATTATCTATCCTGAAATTAATACTACATTGTTTTGGGGGCGCCTGCGTGGCTCAGTCAGTTGAGCGTCCAACTTCAGCTCAGGTCATGATCTCAGAGTCTATGGGTTGAAGCCCTGCATTGGGTTCTGTGCTGACAGCTCAGAACCTGGAGCCCGCTTCAGATTCTGTGTCTCCCTTTCTCTCTGCTCCTCCCCCACTTGCTCTCAGTCTATCTCAAAATAAAGACATAAAAAAATTTAAAAAATACTACATTGTTTGGATTACTAGTGACTTAGAATATCTTGAAATTAGGTAGTGCACGCTCCCTAATGTTGTCTTTACTCCCTTAGGTATTTTTCTTTCCACATGTATATTAGAATAATATTGCCATCTTCTACAAAAATTTTCTGTTGAGATTTGAATAGGAATTGTGTTTTGTAATTATTAATCAAGATTACATGGAAATAAAATTGAATTTTACATATTGATCTTGTTTCTTAAGATCTTGCTAATTTCACTCATTATTTAAAATAGATTTCTTTAGGGATGACTCAGTTAAGTCTCTGATGCTTGGTTCAGGCCATGATCTCACTGTTTCTCAATTAAAACCCTGCATTGAGCTTCATGCTAACAGTGGGGAGTCTGTTTGGGATTCTCTCTCTCTCTCTCTCTCTCCCATGTATGTGCATGTGTGCATTTTCTCTGTCGCAAAATAAATAAACTTTAAAAACTAAAATAAAATAGATTTCTTTGTATATTAGCTAGGATTTACTATGTACATGCTCATGTTATCTGCAAATAAACAGTATTTGATTTCTTCCTTACCAATCTACCAATCTCTATGCTTTTTGTTTTAATTTTATTGCACTGACTAGACACTCCAGTACAAAGTTGAAGAGAAATGGTCATTCTTTGTTCCTGATTTTAAGGGAAATCATTCACCCTTTTAGTAAGTATGGTGTTAGATGAAGACTTTTCATAGAGATTCTTTACCATATTGAGACAGTTTTTATAATAAGTAGCAGTTTAATATCATCAAATAATTCTTCTATACCTATCAAAATAATCACATTTCTCTTTTGTTTTCTTGTTATGAATTGCAATGATTGATTTTCAAAAGATAAACCAAAATTGCATTCATGAGATAAACTCCACTTAATCAGGATATATTATTCCATATTTTAGGTTGCTAAGATTAATTTAGTAATATTTTGTTAAATATTATTATGTCTACATTAATGAGCACTTTGGCATGCAGTTTTACTTTTATATACTGTGTTGTCTAATTTTGGTGTTAAGGTAATGTTCGTTTCATAAAACAAAATCTATGTCATTTCAATTCTCTCACATACATTTAAAAAATTTCATGACCCAGCATATAGCTTATTTTGATACATATTCTGGGTGTACTTTTAAAATAATGTGTGAATCTTTTGTTGCTGAGTCGCATGTTCAATAAATGATAATTAAGTTGAATTAGTTAGTATATTCATGGAATCTTCTCTCTACTTTTTTTGTCTATTTGTTTTCCTCAATTACTGTGAAAGGAGTGTAGACTTTTCCAACTATAAATATGGATTGATCTATGTCAGTTTCAGTTCTATCCGATTTTGCTCTCTGTATTCTGAATTTTGTTTTCAGGGGCATACCTATATAGAAATGCTATGAACTTCTAATGCCTCACCTTTGTTACTATGAAAAGTCTCTTTTTATCTCTGCCAATATTTCTTCTAAAGTCCTCTTTTTTGATGTTAAATAGACATTCTATCAAGTCCAGGTTTCTCATATTTTGTGTTTGCATGTTATATGTTCTTCTATGCAGTGACTCGATTTTGATGAGGCGTATTATTTCAATTACAAAATGTTTAAATCCATTTTTATTCAATTGCCTTTCACCCATGCTTCATCATGCTTAACCTATTACTCTTTTTTTTCTTTAGCTCTGTTAAAATATGAATGAAAAACACAATGTATACAAATATCAAATCATCACACTGTACATTCAGTGACTTTAACCTGTGCATTTATAATTAAAGTGAACTTCTTTTAACAGATGTTTGATTTGCCCTTTTTTTCAGTTCAGTTCTAACAATCCTTGTCTTTTAATTAGGGTGTTTAGACCATTTATATGCAAAGCAATTATTTATATGATTGGATTTGAATCAATTATCTTAGTAATTGATTTCTATACATTCCATCTGTTCTTTGCTCCTTTTCCTTTCCATTGCTTGTATTCTTTTGGATTGACATATACATTTTCTCATTAGATTTGATTTCCATGACTGGTTTATTAGATATAACTCATTGTCATTATTTTAAATGGTTGCTCTAAAGTTTGCACTCCGTATCTTTAAATTTCCCATAGTCTATCTTTAAATAATATTATACTAGTTCATGTATGAAGTAAGGTCCTTAAAATATCAGATTTTCAATCCCCATTCCCCATATTGTGGGTCTTTGTAATATTTTACCACTTTATATACCTTCTTTGTTATTCTCTCTTCCTTTGTGGATTTCCTAGCTTCTACTTGAGATCATTTTGCTCTGGCTGAAAATTTCTTTAACACTGTTTGTGGTGTTGGTGATAAATTCTCCCAACTTTTCTTTTTTAAAAGAATCTTTATTCTGCTTTAATTTTTAGACTTATCTCATGATGTATAATTCTAAGTTAGTTTTATGGTCTTTAATCATTATATAAATATTCCCATTGCATACTTTCAGGAAATGTCAGCATTAATTATTTCTCTATGTTTATAATGTATATATTTCCCCCCCTCTGGCTTTTTTTATGTTTGTTTGTTTGTTTTCCTTATCATTGAGTTTTAGCAATTTGACTATGAAGTGACCTTGTCAGTCATCTTTAGGATTATCCTACTTGTGGTAACTTTTGCTTTTGTATCCATAGGTTTATAGTTTTCTTCAAATTTGGAAAACATTTCACCCATAGTTTTTTAAAGTAGTTAGTCAGCCCCAAAGCCCCCACTTTTCTTCTGAACTCCAATTTTAGGGTAGTTGATTCCACAGACTACTGAGGAGGAGAATTTTTTTCAGTTTTTTTTTTTTTTTTTATGGGCTTAAATTCAAATAGTTTCCACTCCTATGCCTTCAAGTTCACTCATTTTTCTTTTCTTATGCTTAATTTTATATTAATCCCAACAGTGATTTTCGTTTCCTCCCCCCCTTTCCTTTAAATATATTTCTTTAATTAAAAGTTACATTTTGGGAGTCTATTTCATATCTTTTATTTATTTCCTTATTACATACACATTTTAAGTTCCTGTGTATAATTCTAAATAGCTATTTTAACATTATTTTGTATTCACGATGATCTGTGTCCTCTCTGAATCTTTTTTAGAGACGGATCTTTTCTCCTGATTATAGATTGAATTTTCCTGTTTCTTTACATGTCTGGTAATTAATTCTTCAGTGAATTTTAGATATTTTCACATGCTTAATTTTGTTATCTTTTTAAAAAATAATGTTACACTTTGTTCTGATAGGAGTTAACTTGTGAATCAGCTTGATTTTTTTAGGCTTGTTATGACAGGTTTACAGAAGCCTTTAATCAATGGATATTTTAACACCACTGTTAGGATATGACTTCTTAGTATATCTACTAAATCTTCCAGGCATTTAACAAGAATTTCTTAGGTTTAAAGAATAAGAATACCCACCAGCCATGTTCAGTTTACAACTTCACAGTTGTTTTCACCATTTTCATGGAGTTTCATCCTATGTAAGTTACTAATAAATTGCTAACATTACTATGTGTAGTAATCCTATACATATATATATATATATATATATACACACACACACACACACACACACATATATATATACATATATATATATATTACTCTGTGTACTGTTCAGCCAAAGCCAAGGGACTTGTAGGAAGAGTTCTGATATCTTTTTGGATGTTCCTTTTTTTCTAGAACTCTTTTTTTTGTTTTGTTTTGGTTTTTGATTATGTTTGTTTATTATTGAGACAGAGAAAAACAGAACATGAGTGGGGGAGGCACAGAGAAAGAGGGAGACACAGAATCCGAAACAGGCCCCAGGCTCTGAGCTGTCAGCACAGAGCCGCTTATAGAGCTCCAACCCACAGACTGTGAAATCACGACCTGAACTTGGATGCTTAACCAACTGAGCCACCCAGACGCCTCTCTTTCTGGAACTCTACCCTCAAATTGCCATTGCCTTAGTCTCTCTAATTTCTGATCTCTGTCCTTTCAATTTATCTAGACCACTATGGTTGCTTGGGATTCCCATTCTTGCACTTGAGTATTAAAAATGCCTCTGGTGTCTCAACTGTTGAGCAACTGACTTCAACTCAGGTGCTGATCTCAAAGTTCATGGGACCAATCCCCAGGTCAGGCTCTGTGCTGACAGCTCAGAACCTGGAGGTGCTTTGGATTCTGTGTCTCACTCTCTTCCCCTCCCCCTCTTGCACTAGGTCTCTCGCTCTCAAAAATAAACAAACACTTAAAAAATTGAAAAGGAAAATGAAAATGCCTCAGGAAGAATACCAAGGAAATGATAGGGCTTACTCTTTTCTGTTTCCTTTCTCTCAGTCATCACTGACCATACGTATTGATTATATCTGAAAACATTTGTTTGTTTGTTTGTTTAAAAATATATATATGGTCTACTTTTCTATTTATTAATTGTAGGAGAATAAATCTGGTTCCAGGCCCTCCATACTTTCCAAAAACAGAAATTACAAAATGTTGACTTTTTAGTGAAAAATAATGAGGAATTGAAGGAGCTTAACTATGCAAAAAACTGGAGAATGATTTATAGTAATTGTAATAGTAAGCACTGCAATGGATCAAAGGCATTTGTGTGTATTGTCAGTGTAAGAAAACATAAGAAAGTCAATGTGGATGGTGTAGAAAAAGTGAGAGAGGAGAAAGCAAGAGTTGAGATCAGAGATTGAATTGGGGTGAATCCTGGAGAAATTTATAGTTCACAATAAGGACATTGGCTTTTACCTTCAGTGAGATGAGAGAACTTTGGAAACTTTTGTTTGCTTGTATATCATTTGGTTGGTTTGACAGAGGACTGACATGATCTGACTTTATTTTAACAAAATTATTTTGCTATTGAAGGAGGGTAAGGGCAGAATTAGGGACACAAGTCAGGAGGCTACTGCAATAACCCAGGAAGTGCATATTCATGACTTGACCAGAGTACTTGACTGTCATTGAAAGGACACAGGTCTGGTTCCAAACTGACTCCATGACAGGCTGCAAGTTTCCCCTCTGACCTTGGAGGCCTAAGTATCAGTTTCTCAGAATCATTAGACAATAAAAGCGCACAGATTGCTCGACCAGGGACCACCCTAGTAACACCCAATCAGAAGCGGCCAGCTAACACCCTTTACACTCCTAAGGGCAGGCCTAGAGATAGAAGCTATAGATAATCACTTATTGCTTAAGGCTAGTTACACCCTACTGGAGGGTCCTGGGTCCACTCTGTAATTGGTTAATACTCTAAATGTTGTGATTGGGTCCCTCCAAAAGTAACGGACACTCTGGACAACGTGTATGGTTAGAGTTACTGCCAATGATGTTATGTGATAATGATCAGATCACTGTACTTATGTCACAGTTTCCTGTAACTCCCCCTTCCCAAACCCCATAAAACCCTGCTCAGCCCTTGTTCAGGGCTCTCAGCACGGATCCACGGCACTGGTAAATCTGTGAGACCAAGCTTAGGCCCAGTGAGCCTAAGCCCGTAAGAAAGCCCTTTGCTTTTGCATGCATGACTCGGTCTCCCTGGCGGTCTCTGGTTTTTGGGGACGATATTGTGATCTGGGCATAACATCATTAGTTATGAGAATTGGCACCCTTAACATATTTAGAAGCTTTCTGTGATGTGTGTGCAACACTATCCAAGTCCTTCTTGCAAACAAAACAATGAAAAAACATGTTGCTCCTGGATTGATAGAAGATATTTATTTCCCTATTTAACTATAAAGTAAAATTAAACACTAAGCACATCTAAACAGAGTACCACACTATAATTCTCTCTCAATAGCTCGTGTGTACTCTCCTTTCTCCCACTCTCAAACCATCTGGCTTCATGAGAGTAGAGTTTTTGGTCAAAAATTTTCCTGCCCAATTTCTATTTGGATCACACATATTCTTTCTAAATGTACATAATTCGTGCTTAGAACAATTTATGTTTCCAATCCACTTATTTCTTTGAACTTGTAGAGTTGAACTATTAGTAAAGCACCACTACTGAGATCTGGGCTCTAAGAGGGCACAGCTAGGGAAGAGAAGTCTGCCACCAGCAGTGAGGACTGCCATGAAACAGGAATGAGACAAGTGGCAATTATTAAGAAGAAATGAGGATCAAATGCCAAGGTGAAAAAATATAAAAGCAATGGCCAAAAGGCCAATGTCAGATGCTTAATTTCAATTAAAAAAGTTGGAGTTGAGGGGGAATCTTAAGAGAAAGAGGAGGTAGTAACTTACAAAGTTTAAACTGAGGTCATGGAAGTAGTTGTTAAGAATACCCTTTGCGTAGCTGCTGTTTCAGTGGATATACAGATACCCGAGAGGAGGGTGTGTATGTGTGTGTGTTACTGTGTGGATATAAATTGCTCTGGATTAAAGTGCCAGAGGAGGGCTCATATTAGAAATGAAAAAGATATAAGTATAGGCCTAGTTGTTAATGCATTAATGGGTTATTTAAATAGAATACACCCCAAGGAGCAAACTCACACACCTTTCACAATATATAATGTGGCTCGACGTGTTTCCACATTTGAGTTTATACATATGTAACAGAGCACACAGAAAAACTCAGTGCAAATGGGAGGTTCACTCAAGCAAATATCTAAAACAGATTTTTTAAAAAATGGAACCAGAGTGGGGGTGGGGGTTGGAATCTACTCCCTGCTGTTTTTCTGATTTGTTCCTAAACTCATTAGATGCTCAGCACCTCCTCCAGGGGATGAATCTCATCTTCAGACAATGTTAAACTCATTCTCCAGAGCAGAGGTGAAAAAGCTATTTCCCCACTGGAGTTTTCAAAGGCAAACATTTCCTGTAGGAAATCAAACAATTCTAGGACTTGATAAGGTAGCTAAGTATATTCAGTTTAGCAAGTAGTTGCCAGGGGAAACCTCTGTATACCTCCACAGGCAGCCCCAGGCCCCTCAGGGGATGACAAGGCCATTAGTTTAAGAAAGAAGGAGAGAGCTCTGCAAATCATCCTGCAGTAGACTCTGGTACCGCCCAGACAGGAAAGGGTGACCTCAGATGGTGAAGATTAGACCCGTATTTCCTAACCTCATCATTAGTACATACATGAATATGTACATCTTGCCTTCTGAAACTGATATATATGATAATGTAGGCTCTGAATTCTGGCTTCCTGATTTCAACGGTTTATCTTCGTGGATTTTTTTCCTTTAACTTTCACTTTTTTGGGGCGCCTGGGTGGCTCAGTTGGTTAAGCCTCCGACTTCGGCTCAGGTCATCTCATGTTCGTGGGTTCGAGCCCCGCGTCAGGCTCTGTGCTGACAGCTAGCTCAGAGCCTGGAGCCTGCTTCCGGTTCTGTGTCTCCTTCTCTCTCTGCCCCTCCCCTTCTCATGCTCTGTCTCTCTCTGTATCCAAAATAAATAAAACATTAAAAAAATTAAAAAAAAATAAATTTCACTTTTTTAACAAATAATATTTGAGTCCTAGTGTCTGTCAGGCAGTTTGTTGGGGGCTGACTGTACCTAATGGACTGTAAGAACACGAGTCTGAACCTAGCAGACGCCATGACAGGCTTTGTTTCCCCTCTAAACTAGAAGGCCTATGGTCAGTCCCTCTGGAACCATTTGGCCATTTGGCGGTTATACATTACAAGGGGCAAAAGCAGACCACTGTGGTATCCAATCAGGAAAGCCCAGCTACCTCTCCCCACATTCCTAAGGGTGAGTCCTGCGGATGGGAACTTTAGATAAGACCCTGTTACCTAGTGTTAAAGTTAACCCCATAGTCACCA
>NC_043710.1:61844002-61859393 GCF_006229205.1 Suricata suricatta
GGCCTAAATTCGTAATAAAGCCCTTTGCTTTTGCATGCGTGCTTCAGCCTCCCTGGCGGTCTCTGGTTTCTGGGGGCGATAAAGAAATCTTGGGTATAAAAGGACAAGCCCCTGCCATGTTGCCCCATAACCAAGAACAGAGGTTTGAAAATAAATTAGCCAACAAACATACCACGAACTGTGCTAAGAAGGAATAAGGACGTGAGTAGAGATGATGAGGTTTGGGGATGATTGGGGGCGGGGCGGGGGATCTGGAGCCATGACCAAGAAAGAATTCTTGAAGATATCTTAGGTGCAAAATGGTGACTTTATTTAAAGCATGGGGACTGGGCCGGTGGGCAAGAAGACCTGTCCCAGGACCATGAGGAGAGACTGGTTATATACTAAGGAGTTGGGGGAGGTGAAGTCCAGAGGAAGTTTCCTTCGAGATTTTAATATACTAAAGAAGGCTCAAAGGATACTGGAAACCTAGCTATTGTCAAGCTAGGGTTGTTTTTCCTTCTAGCAAAGCATTAGCATTAAGACAGTAGGGAGTTCCTGTAGAAACTCTGCCACCCTGAAGTATTTGTAAATGGTCTGCAGGGTATAAGAAATTTAATTTTATCTGCCATTTCCTTCTGCCTTTATTTCCACTTTAGAGAGATGAAAGAAAAATAGGTAAGATTTTTTTACATTGAAAGGTCAAGTATAGTCTTTCTGAGGGTGCACCTACATGCTCAGATGATGCCAACTTTGAACAGCAGTAAGGAGACTGTTTCAGACAGGGGAGTATGGCAAAGGCTCTCTCTCAGGCAGAAGCTAACAGAAAATCTGTGTGGCAACATCAAGCAATGAAGGGGAAGGTTGGACAAAATTCAGAGAGAGATTATAGACCTCTTACCAGTGGTCAGTTGTTGAGATATTACATACACAGAGCAACAGCAAATAGATAGTGGTAGTCAAGTAAAACACTTTATTCATGATGCTCTGTTTTGCTAAAGACCCTCTCTCCATTATTCTACTTTCATTTTTAGTCCAACCAGTCCTTCCCTCCTCTCATTGGAATTGTGCCTTTAGTTTTTAAGTTTAATTTGAGAGAAAGCAGAGGAGGATAGAGACAGAGGGAAAGAGAATCCCAAGCAGGCTTGGCATTCTCGGCACAGAGCCTGACACCGGGCTAGAACTCAGAAATCACAATATCCTGGCCTGAGCCAAATGAAGTCGGATGCTTAACTGACTGTGTCACCCATGTGCCCTTTAGAAATTGCGCCTTTTCAGTGAGTGAGGGAGAGAGGAGGGGAGATAGATAGAAGAAGAAAAATTATACTTTCTACATAAATCTGGACTAAGATGAAAATATCCATTCCAGAAATAATGACTGGAAATGTGAATAGGTAAACAGCAAGCGTTGGTAAAGTTACCATCTGAATCTGTATAATTTTCTGAAAATAAAAACCAGGTTCTCTTTCTAGGAAGACTTTCTTAATGGTATTTCTCTCCATTACCCATTACCTTTCTCCCCAGTCTTTCTTTCCTGAGCTCTCCAGAGATTACTTGGGTTGCTGTAAATATTCTCCTTGCTCAGGTATCCTCAAACCTGACTGGTCACCAGAATCTCCTGGGTACCTTAAAAATAAATATTACATATGGATATGCACACACAAACACATGTATCATTGCTGGTTCCTCCCAGAAATTCTAATTCCTGGGATAAATCTCAATAATCAGTGCATTATCTCTAGCCCTGTTTTTCTGAAGCAGACTCAAGGGACATTCACTGTCCTAACTGGTTCCTCTGCTTTCCATCTGTTCCATCACAGTCCACCCTCCACTCTGACAACAGACCAGCTCATAAAGTCTAAATCTAATCATATTACTCCACCATTCAAAAGTTTTGTTTATTCCATAAAGACTTAAAACCGTTTGAAATGGCTATCTGCAAAACTCTATGGACTTATGAAAATCCTCATCAACAACATCATCATCATCATTACAGTTACCTATCATAATAGTAGAGTCTGAGAGGAAGCCTAACAGACAGGAATGTATATTTGAACAAAAATAAAATGAACCAAAAACTTGCTTGTTTGTTAACATAGCAGAGCGCAACAGCTAATGATAGTAGATTGAACAGTGATGAGGTCAGCTGAAACTCACAAAGAAGGGGATTATCTAGAAAGAATATGTGTTGGTCAGAATCTGCATCTGTTTTCCTGAAAAATATATTGGCCCAGGAGTTCAACTTCTGATAATTACACACTACTTACGTAGATAAGGGTTCTTTATACATTTTTATTATACAAGTAATATTTGAATAAACCTTCATTATTAAACTGCAAACAATATAGAAGTATATAGAGCCAAGACTGAAAGGCTACCTTAGAGCCTTGCCAATTATTTTATTCTTCTTAGAAGAAATAAAAATTAATAGTTTTGTTTTATCTTTCCAGATTTTAAAAAAAATATGTGAGCCAATACATACAATACAAATATAGAGCTTTGGCTTTCTGGAAACAAATTTTTTCTTTTTATACATAGGAGATCATGGTATTTTGCTATTTTATATTTCCAGTTAATATTGTAATGTGTTTCTTTTCTCGTTTTAGTTTTTTTTATAATATTTCATAATATGAAATACCAAAACCCATTCACCTACTTTTACTG
The DNA here is from genome assembly GCF_006229205.1 of Suricata suricatta. Taxonomy (NCBI): domain Eukaryota; kingdom Metazoa; phylum Chordata; class Mammalia; order Carnivora; family Herpestidae; genus Suricata; species Suricata suricatta. The sequence goes on from NC_043710.1 coordinate 61,846,646, forward strand.
ACTAGACATTAAAGATGTTTCTAATTGCTCAGGGTTACCAACCCACAATACTGTAGTAAAACTCCTTTCACTTCCATTTTTATTTACATTGACATTTTTGAACTACTTAAATACTTTCCATAGCTCTAGTCATACTTCTTTATTAATCTTAATATTATATACTTGAATTCTCTCTCACACTCTCTCTCCCTCCCTCTCTTTCTTCCAATAATTAAATTTATCAAAGATATTCTATTTTATCACTTATTTCAAAACACCCATTAAAAATCACTTTAGTATTCAAATCTACATACTTCTATTTTTATGTTTAATGTATTTGGATACTTTGAGTTTGGAGCTTAGATATGATTTATTCTTTTTGCTTTCTAGTAATTTATGTACTTTTATTTATTATCCAAAGCACATGTAGTAAGTTTATTGCTATCCATTTCTAAGAAATTGATCATTTCAGTTTTGGCTTTCTTTTATTTATTTATTTATTTATTTATTTATTTTTAGCAAACAATTGTGAAGTTCTTGAAAAGAAAAAGTAAAATTGCAATGATTTTTGTTTTTCTGAGCACTTTGTTGTTGATTTCTAATTTTGTAAGCCAAAAAATTCTTACATTAAATAACATGGCCCTATAGACAGAGATTTCCAATTTGTGACTTCACCTTCAAAAAAACAAACAAAGAGAGAAGCTGCACTGATGATAAAGAATATTTACTTTACTAAGGCCTAACTAATCTCAGAGCACATGAATAGACCAGATTTCCACCTTGAGAACAGTTTTCCATACTAGATTACAACCAGATTCATTTTGGGCAGAGCAGTAAATGGGAAATTAACCTAAGATCTGGGCAGGATGATGGGAGTGTAAGGGCACAGTTGTAGAATATTATATGTAAGGAAATGTTGCCATCCGTTTAGCAAACACTTATTGAGAGCCCACAACGTGCAAGGTGTGTTGCACGTGGGGCTGATTAGTGAAGATCGAAGGATAATCCTTGCCCATGTTTATGTTTTATTAAGGAAGTGAGACAATAAATAACAAACAGAATACCTAAATCATAAGATATTTTTGAAATTGAGAAGTACTTGGATAAAGTTAATAAAATACACAAGAAGAATTGGGATTCTTAGCTATATTTTTTCAAAAAATTAAATGTTTATATATTTTTGTGAGAGAGAGAGAGACAGAGTGAGAGTGGGGAAGGGGCAGAGAGAGAGGGAGACACAGAATCTGAAGCAGGCTCCAGGCTCTGAGCTGTCAGCACAGAGCGCGACATGGGACTTAAACCATGAGTTGTGAGATCATGAGCTGAGCTGAAGTTGGATGCTCAACCAACTAGCACCCGGAGACTCTTAACTATAATTTTAAAATAAGGCAGTCAGAGTGACATTAAGAATTGAGGAGGCAGATATTTGGAAAAAGAGAATCCAGGGCAGAAAGTAAAGAATGTCTAAAGGTCCTGTGGTGGAGAGCATTTGGGGGACTGGAGAGCAAACCAGAGGGCTTGGAAAATGGAACAAGCCAGGAAGTTGTGAGAGATGAGATCAGAATTTAAAGGGAGGTGATAAGGTCATGTTAAGCCTGTATAGGTAACAAGAATTTGTGATCCGTAAGTCTTTTGAGATTTAAAATGTTTTCTGAAGGTATTTTATACCAAGCCTTCTTCCTCTGGATTTAAATTGCAAAACTTCTTCCTGTTTAATTCATAATTCATGAAAGTTCATGCTTTGCCCCAATCCTTCCCTGGAGTCTGGGTTTTGCTCCCTTACCTTAAGCACGTTAGAAGTAGAAAAATATCAAGTTCTAAAGATTTACGAGTGCAAGTCTACAGTTGTACCAAAAATGCCCAGGTATTTAAAGACTGGATCAGTTTTGACCATCAATGCTGCCCAGGGCTCTGGGTACCATTTTACTTTCTTCTTTTTTTGTCTCCCCATCTTCTTCTGCCATGTCATCATCTGAAAGTGTCATATTTTGAAGCAGTGTCACAATCTGGCCCTTTAATTAAGCATGGACAATGGCTTGTCCCTGGCAGTCCCACTGCAGACAACTACTGATTTACTTGTCAGCTTATCATTTGTACAATGTACTAGACTGACAGCCACACAAACATGAGTCTTTCTTTTCTAAACTTTCTTAACTTTCTGCTATGAATGCTATCTATCTGAAGCCTCAGCAAGTCTTCTATCTCTCCTTAACCTAGAACACATATAATCCATGTTGGATGAAACAAGGTATTCACAAGCCTAAAAATAAATGAATGAATAAATAAATAAATAAATAAACAAACTATTGATCACATATCAAGCACAGTGTAGATCAGAGATAGCCTCATGACGTAAGAAATTATAACTGTTTTGTTCACCACATTATCCTGTCAGACACATAGGAAACATTTATGTGCCCCAGGGTGCAGAGTCTGTCCCAGTTCTGCAAAGTTAGGTGTGTGATACCAAGCACAAGTCACTTGAAGTAAGGTTTACAGATTTGGCAAATAAATATACAAGGCACCCAGATAAATTTGAAATTCAGTTAAAAAAAAACAAACTAGTTTTAGTAAAATTATATTCCATGTAATATTTGAGATATACTAGAAATTTATTTATTGTTTATCTGAAATTCAAGTGTAACTGAGTGTCCTACATTTTATCTGGCAACTCAATCCTGAAGCCTCTTTCAAATCCATAAATCTGTCTTCCCACACCAAGACTGTGAATGGGGACCCAACACCATCTCTGGGACACGCAGTCAAGGTCACGATGAACATAAATTGGATGTAATCCTGTATTAATAATCTATTTGATCTAGCTATAAGTAAAACTCATTTATTTTGAAGTGGCCACTGCTATTAAATTAGTTTTCAGGGTGCCTGGGTGGGTCAGTCAGTTAAGCATCTGACTCTTCTTTCCATCTCAGGTCATGATCTCACAGATTGTGAGTTTGAGTTCCACATTGAGCTCTTGTGATGACAGTGGGGAGCCTGCTTGGGATTCTCTCTTTCTTCCTGTCTCTCTCTGCCCCTCCTCTGCTCACACACTCTCTCTTTCTCAAAATAAATTAATTAAAAAAATAAAAATAATAAGCTTTAATTCTTCAGAATATGCTGAGATGGACCATGGTGTTCTTTTCCATTAAAGTAGTAATAAAGGGTTGTGTACAAGTTTTCAAAACTACAGAAGCAACCGTATACTGGCCGAAGGCAATGCTAACTCAGGACTTCATTTACTCTTTTTTATTTGATTAGTTCCAGGGAAGAAGCAGAGCCTATGGGCTGGGCCTTTTCATCCCAAGTCATTTTATTTGGGAGGTTAATTAGCTGCCGGGTTTATGGTTTATATCCCTGGCATCAATGACACTTCTTCCAATATAACTTAGCACTAGGACATTTCCAGTCTGTAAATAGCCACCATGGGTTCTTGCTACATGCAATACATATGTTCCACAAGTATCTTGTGCAATTATTTATCCTTAGCTCTTAGGAAAATTCTCAGTCCAGAATTGCAGATCAATATACAGTTGGTGAATAAACAATTGATTAATATCTAGGACTCTAGAAGCAGACAAAACCAGATTAAAATTCTGACTCTGTCATTTATTATATAGCTTCTTTGATCTTGTAGAGTTCCTTATTCTCCCAAGACTTAATTTCTTTGTCTATAAAATGGGGATAAAAATAGTTGCTTAGACATAGTTATGCTTTGAAAAATAAATGAAATCTTGCATGTAAGCTGCTTAGCAAAGGGTCTGACCAAGCAGCAAGTGCTTTAAAATGTTAGTTAATATTATGTTACGTTTTTCAAAGCTACTGTAAGCAAAGTGTCTATAATATACTGGCATGGCCACATGAGAACCTGACCTTGAGTTAAGTCTCCTGCGTTGCTCCTCTGAAAAGACTAAGAAAGAAAGGCAACTTAGCTGATGTGAAAGCTATCCCTGAGTGGTAAACTCCATTTGGACTGGAAAGAAGTACAGCTAAACTATTTATACATGATGACTACATCCTGCTTTGGGATTTTCTGAGTGCTGTGTAACATGTATACTGTAATGAATATGTTCCATGTGGTGATTCTGAAAGTTATGTGTTAAGGCAGATATTGGTCCTTCTAAGCAGGGCGGCCTTATACACTCCAGTCTTGCCTTCTTGTAACGAAAGGTATAAGGAAAAAAGATACCTTCTGCAGGACAGTGGTTCCTGCTACCTGGACAGTCACAAGGAGGAAGTCTTAAGACTGTCCTGAGAGCAAGCTGTAGCTCCTCCCCTACCATCTTCTTCGTAGACTTAGTACACTAGTGTGACCTAGTGTAGCCTCAAGGGTCTAAAGCTCAGGTAAGCCTGGGAAGATGGGTATTTTAGCCCTGTCCAGTAGCAGGTGCATCTGTTTTTCTATCCTCAGTAAATCACCAAGGATCTTGGAATCTTAAGACTAGAAGCAGTCTTACATGTCATCACCTTTGACAATTTGTCCAGTGTGGAAACTTTTCTGCAATATTTTCAACAAATGATCAGCTGATGTTTTCTAAGGCATCAGCCACAGGAAACAGATTTTTCCCTTTCGAAGTTCAATGCACTGCCAGCCAGTCTCCATTATTGGGTGATTTGTTCTGGACAGAAATCTGCCTATCTAAAATATCATTAGTTGTAGCTCTTTTCATCATGAGAGCTACATAGAATGTTTAGATTCTTCCCCACGACTGATCCTAACATTTTTTCAGACATCAATTTTATCTTTCACTAACCTCTTATTTTTTCAACAAAAGTATGACCAGTTTCCTCAGTTATACCCCAGTACATCTGCCATTTATGTGTCCTGCTTCCTATATTAAGCTCTCACATTAATATTTCTGTGTTGTTTATAGGGCAGGTAGTACTATTTATTTCTAACTGAGAGCAAAGGTGTACTTCTTGAAATAGGGTTCATTTCTTTTACATTAGAGGAATAATAAGTAATTAATCATTTTACAACTTTGGAAAGGCAAAAATATAGAGAAGACAGCTAAAATATTAAAAAATATAGAATATATAAATGTACATAAGATGAAAGATAATAATAGAAGATATCACCAGTATAATGTTATGCTTGATTCATGCATCAGAGTAATAATAGCACCTGTATTCACATTTTGTTACTATAAACTATAAGGCAACAAAAATTTGAGAAAATTATTCATTTTCTCTATGCCTCAGTTGACCCATCTATAAAACAGGGATAATACTGGTATAGATCCCATTAGTCCATTGATAATACAACAACTAATCTATGCAAAATATTCCATGTACACCTGGCTGAGAGGAAACAGGATAAAAACCAATACTGCATGCTGGTAAAGATCATAGACTCTGAGCTTGAATTTCTTTTCTACTGTTTACTGTCAAATTTGGACAGCTTATTTAAATTCTTTCAACTCTGATTTTTAGATGAAAACTGAATAATGTTGTAAATTGTATTTTATAAAGAAGGGCACAAAAATATTTCCAATTTGACATTTCAATACTTGCCAATTCCTTCATTAAGCAGTGGCATCTCTACCCTTTCCTTATAACCTGAGTATGTCTTTGTGACTGACTGAATGGTCAGAATGGGCAAAGTGATGCCATGTGACTTTCAAGGCTAGGTCATACAAGTTGATACAGCTGCTGCTGCTGCTGCTGCTGCTGCTGCTTCTTCTTCTTCTTCTTCTTCTTTTCTCTCTCTCTCTCTCCCTCTCTCTCTCTCTCTCTCTCTCTCTCTCTCTCTCTCTCTCTGTGTATGTGTGTGTGTGTGTGTGTGTGTCTCCCTTGACTCTGCCTTTGGGAACATCATAAGAACTTCGGCTGCCCCAAGCCTGCCATGATGAAGAGATTACATAGAAACAGAGCTGTCTCAACAGTTGTCTCTGTTCCAGTTTCCAGCTATTTACATCTTCCCAACACAAGCCATATGTGTCAGCAAGCCCTCAGATCATTCCAGCCCCACCATCTGACTCTAATCATGTGTGAGACCCTAAATGAGAACATACTGCAAGGTTACTAAACCTCCAGAATCCTAAGAGATAATGACAAAACTATTGCTCGTTAAAGTCACTGCCTTTTAGGATGACTGGCTAGGCAGTAATAGTTAACTAAGGCAAAGGATGAATAGTATTTGACTCATAAGTTTTATAAAGATTACATGAGATGACCCATTTAAACTAGTCAACATAAAGGAGTGGTTCTCAAACTTAAATATCCAATATTGTCACCTGGAAACTTATTACAGAATGGATTCCAGGACACCTGGGTGGCTCAGTTGGTTAAGTTGTCTGACTTTTGATTTCAGCTCAGATCCATGAGATTGCCCAGCATGGGGCTCTGTGATGCTCATGAAGCCTGCTTAAGATTCTCTCTTCCTCTCCCTCCCTTAAACTCTCACCCTCTCCTTCACTCTCTCTCTCTCTCAAAGAAAAAAAAAAAAGATTCCAGGGCCCCTCTCTCATCTCCCTGATTTTCTGATTTAGTAAGTCTAAAGTGAACCCTGAGTACTTGCATATCTAACATGTTCTAGTTTATTCCAATGCTACTGGTCCAGGAACCACATTTTATAAACATAGCATAGAGCAAACACTCAATTGATGAATTTTATTCTTACTACCATTTTAGTACTTTACTGTTTTTATTCATGAAAATTATTAAGAACCATCAGTTCCTTTGTGTACAAAGGAAATTTATACCCAGTTTCCCTCCATAACACACACTCCAGTTTATCTCTTCTAGTCCTAGTGTTGATCACAATTACTTTCACATAAGTACTTAACAAATGCTTGTTTAGAGGAAATATGAACAGATCCCACATTGAAAGAAGATGGTGTAAGAAAAAATAAGAGGAAGAGAGAGATAAAGGAAAAGAGAGGGAGATGGGGTAGGAAGGGTTAAAAAAGAGAGAAGAGGAGAGGAGATGATAGAAAAAGGGTGAGAGAAAAAGATCGTGCTTCTTGCTCTAATGCTTTTTTTCTTTATAATATGACAAGTTTTCACAATGCCCCTTTCTAATTTTAGGCTGTTCTCCTCAAGAAAGGAGCATGTTGTCTCCAAATAACCCTTTCCTTTCTTCAGTTCCTTTAAAATTGAATGGTAAAATTATTAAACAATTCTATAACAGAATTAGTTAAAAAACTAAACTTATTTGACTCTTATTTTTATTTTATTTTATAGCTACTGCTTAGTCTGATAAAAAAAAAACTCCATCAATTATTTAGATGTTTGAACACTCTTTTTAGCTCAGAATGCTAGTACATTGGCATTCATTTTATTGACAAGATATTGTGGATATGGATGTAAAAAATATGATGGGCAGAATTAGACCTGAGGATTCCCAGCAGGCCTCTGGTTTCCACATAGCCCATGTTTTAAAAGTACTTACTAGGTTGGTCACGTCTATGAAACCTATCAAGATTTCAAAGTACATATTTATAGTTGGCTCCCTCCTTTCCTATCCCGTCTAGAGGAATGTCATGAGAACAAATGACACAATCTATATAATAACTCTCCAAACCTGTAGAACTCTACTTATAGACACTTAAAGTAATTAGTACCTATTCCCTTATTTCTAGTAGCTTGTAAATCATACTGGGAATTCAAATGCTAGTTTACATACTATAGAACTTACCTATAATATGTTGAGGGCTAATCTGTACCTACCAATTCTTAAATGCTTAAGGAAAATCACAGAAGGACAAAATGTAGCCCTTGCCTTAATGGAAGACACAATTTTGAGAGAAAGACAATATCTGTAAGTGAGACAAGCTTTGCCTTTTTGAAACTCATATGGGATCATGTTATTTTCCTGCTAAGAGTCTTTTGTCTTTGTGATACTGCTTTCAGGAAAAATGAGAAACTTTATAGAATGATTGGCAAAGCCCAATGATCTAGCTCATCTTCCATTTATCTCTTTTTAAATTTATTTATTTGTTTACTGAGAGAGAGACAGAGAGAGAGAGAGAGAGAGAGAGAGAGAGAGAGAGAGAGAGAGAGAATCCCAAGCAGGCTCCATGCTGACAACATAGAGCCCAAAGTGGGGCTCCATCTCCTAGACCATGAGATATATTGACCTGAGCTGAGATGGAGTGGGACACTCCACTGACTGAGCCATCCAGGTGCCCTCATCTTTCCATCTCTAACCAGTCTCAATTTCCTTATGTCTTCCATACACATATAGTACTCCATCCCTTGGACTTGGCAGCCATTCTAGTACTCACCACTCCCTTTCACATTACCATGATTTTGCTCTCGTGTTTGTCTTCTCCTGGAATATATCCACCATTGGTGTTTATACAGTGTCTGACACATAGTAATCACACCATAGAATTTCTAGAGTTACTGATTAATATTTCCTCTACTACATTATTTTAACTTTTGTCAATGACAACAGACTGCAAGGTAAGTGCTGAAGTTTATGCCAACCTCCCCTTTGTATCATCCCACAAATTCTAGCAGAATTCCTGCTAAATAAAATAAGAAAAATAAAAAAATAACTGAAAAATAGTTACATTCTAAAAATAGGATGAAATAAAAAAAGAATTAAAAAACACTAAACCATGTGATATTAACAAAAGAGACTAAGGACTATGACTAAAATGGAAATCACTTCAAGGAAGAGGTAAAACTTGATCTTGGTTAACATGTCAGATTGAACATTTGGAAGCAGGTTCATACTCTGGTGGCAATAAGTGTATCACCAACTGAGAAACCCTTGCATATCCATCAACCTTATTTGTGAGAAGGAAATCAGGATAGAAGAGTTAGGGGACTCACATGTGTTAATTGCATATAATGTATTAATATTTCAGTAAGAGCTGGAACAATCCTACGAAATACAAATTTACATCTATTCTATTAGAGGAGTAATGAAAGTCTCTAAGAAGTAAATACAGTACTCAAAGTTACCACATTAAGTGGCAGAGCTATGATTCAGACCCAGGAGTATACCAAAGTTCACAATCTTTGCAATGTATCAGGAGGTTACTTAAAGTTACTAAAGGAAGAGAAAGAAAAGGAACATAGCTTCCCATCATAGCATGTTTTCTAGGAAAGGAAGAAAAACATATTGAAACTGTTATTAATTCACTTAAGCTTTTAGTAAAGCTATATCCTGGGGATACAATAGTAGGTACCAAAATAGCACAAATTGATGACCCTTGTTCTTGCAGAGTTTATGAGAAGGAGGCATAAATAAAAATTTACATGAATAAGTGTGAAGGTACAACAGTGTTAAACGTAATATTTTTTCAAAAAATCTATTTTGTACTTCAAATTTGGTGTAATATAAAGAACAGATCTATACTAGTCTTAATTCTGAAGGTATAAAAGAATGGTGATCTAAAAGAAACAGGCAGAGAGGAGCATGCAGAAAAAAGAAACATTTCAGTGATAGGAAATAGCACAAGCAAAAGTCCTGGGAACAGGAGGGACCATCTTATGTTTGAGGAACTCAAAAGAGAATATTCTAGACTTTTTGACCTAAGAAAATAGTATACATATATGGCTCTGTGTGTGTGTGTGTGTGTGTGTAGCAATGTTCTTGCATTTAAATATTTAATTCCAAGAAAACCAGAAGATTTGTGTCTAGGAAAGACCAAATTTGATTTAATTAAAGCATCAAGTTGAGCTCCTTAAATTTCATCCTTCCTTAGGCCCCAGGGTGGCTTAGTGTTTTGAGCATTGGACTCTTGATTTTGGCTCAGGTCATGATCCCAGGGTTCTGGGATGGAGCCCCAAGTAAGGCTCCATCCATGCTGAGCATAGAGCCTGCTTATGATTCTTTCTCTCTCTCTCTCTCTCCCCATTTCTCCCTCACCCCTGCTCATGTGCTTGCTCGCTCTCTCTCACTCTCTCTCTCAAAATAAATAAAAACTAAAATAAAAGAATTCCTCCTTTCTTTAATCATCCAGCTTCTCACTCATCCCACAGTGGAGATGATAAGGTAAACTCTGAAGGAGATATTCTACTCAAGCTGCAGCATATGATGGAATTGCTTCAGGGAAATCACTAGAACAATTGTTATAAATTCCCTTAATAAAAGCAAGTCGAGTTTGTTTGGAAATCTGGGACTTATAACAGGAATAAGCATGGTCTTTGGATTTTACCAGGTTTTGGCTCAAAACCAAATATTTGATAGCTTGTGCAGGAAACTTAAATTCTCTGAGTTTCAGATTCTTTATCTATAAAATATTGTATGAGTAGATAGGAAAAGGAACATAAAGGGCTAAGCCAATATTCAGTACCTTGTCCTGGCTTTTGCCTTCCCTTCCTTCATTCAATTCCATTTCATCTTCTTATACTATGTATATTGCTTATGGTCTTCTGACAATATTCCTTCTATCCATCCCTGCCTTCTTCACTTTTTTTGCTTTGGTATTCTTTTTTCCTCTTTTATTCCTTGTGATAAATCAAAGCAAACCTTACTTTTATTATCTGCACGGCGTATTGAATCTCTAAGAATGGTATTCTATCATAAGCCAGGGCTAATCTCTTCTAAGTTATTTTTCCCTTAAATAAATGATACTGTATAAGGGCACCTGGGTGGCTCAGTCAGTTAAGCATCTGACCCTTGGTTTTAGCTCAGGCCATGATCTCATGGTTTTGTGGGGTTCTAGCCCCATATTGGACTCTGTGCTGGCAGTGCAGTCTGCTTGTGATTCTCATTCTCTCTCTCTCCCTCCTCCCTCTCTCTCCCCCACACCCCATTCCTCACCAGCTCACACTGTCTCTGTCTCTATCAAAAAGAAAGAAAGAAATATAAAAAGAAAAAAAAAGAAAAAGAAACGATGCTGTATACCATACTATATAATTGCATTCCTTTCTACAGCATACGTACATACAAGACAATCCAGGAAAATTAGATTTTTATCCATTTCAAAGACAGGAGCTTCCTAGAAAATTATGTTCAGTCAGTGATGCTTACTTAGGAAAGCAAAGTCCTGTGTGCATGGGTGGCTCAGTCAGTTAAGTGTCTGACTTTAGCTCAGGTCATGATCTTGCAGTTTGTGGGTTTGAGCCCTGCGTTGGGCTCTGTGCTGACAGCTTGGAGTCTGGAGCCTGCTTTGGATTCTGTGTCTCCCTCCCTCTCTCTCTCTGACCCTCTGCCACTCATGCTCTGTTTTGCTCTCTCAAAAATAAATAAATATTAAAAATAAAGAAAGCAGAGTCCTTGTGATGGGAATGTGTTGAGGAGTCCAAGTGATGGGCTATATTTGTATTTGCCACACACAGTAATGCTTATTTTGGGGGTAATAATTTATGGAGATATACTTTTTAAACTCAATTTGCAATAATCCCTATTTCATCAAAGCCACCATTTAGATAGATATTTATTTGTATCATTTATCCATTATTAGAAGCACTACAATATAAATGTCAAGCTTGGAAATGCCAGGTGTTTGTTTTGCAATTCTTAGATGAGTGAGATTTTGCGTTATTGCTGGGAAAAGCCCCTGATCCGGAAGTCAGCTGCATGCCTACAGTCAACATTGTTAATCCAGGGGTGGCAACCTAGCTCTCCCTATAAATGCTGTTATTGTTTCAATAACCAAAGTTATGAATAAAGGAAAGCACTACCCCTTGCCATTCTTTCTAGATATGTATTCACCCTTCATCTCTCTTCCTCTTACATCCCTATTTTCTCATGTGTAAGTACTCCACTAAATGGTAAGCTCTTAAATAAAAAGGCTTTTTCTTGTCCACAATTACATACCTAGCACAAAGTAAGTGTCCCATAAATAGGAGTTTAATTAAGAAATAGGGAGAGATTGCCTCTACCTTGATGCATTTATCATTTGGTGGCAATGTATTCTAAATTATTTCCTATCATAGTCTTTATCAAAGATTTTTCTCACAGGAAAAGATAAAGAAAAAAAGAAGCACCCAGTAAGTACTAGGTACCATATTCTGTGTTTTTCATACATTATCTCATTTAACTTATATCCTGTTCAATACTTCCTTCCATAATTTACAGAAAAGGAACTAGGCTGAGAGAAATTTAGATGACATGACCTTCTCAATGTTATATAGCAGGGAAATGTCAGAACATAAATGTGAAGACATAGCAAAGATAGGAAAAGCTGTTTTGGCTAGAGGTGGATGTGGCAGGGGCTGATGTGGAGGGAGAGGGGAAAGGAAAAGAGAACAATGATAAGTAAGGAAAATTGATCAAAAGGATTCTAAGCCTAAGTGAATGGGATTATGTATTTTGTGAATGTAACATCTATTTGAAAACGTCTCAATAGAAATTTGAATTTTGCATCATGAGATCTCTAAGTATACTTTGATTATCTGTATATCTAGTTTTGAGCATAGTCAAGATTTTCAGGGAGAATAATCTATAAGAAGGCTAAAAATAAAGCAATTGATCAAAAAAAGGAAAATATTCATCATTGAATTCTTGTATGCTTTATACAACCAAAATGTGAAAAGTTTAGGCTAATACGGTGTTATGCTTTAATTGCTAGGTCTGATTTTGTGAGCCAAATGGCTTGGCATAAAGGGCATGGGTTCCCCCTGAGGGGCATTTTGAACAGAAGCAATCAGGCAGTGATGAAATTAAAGCACCTGCAAATATTATTGTAACCTTTTCTACACACTATGTACCACAGGTTGGGTTCCCAGGGAAGCAAATTCTAAGATGAAATTTAGCATGCAGTACGCTTATTTAGGTATGCCTTTGGGAGCAACACCTGTGGAAGGGATGAGTGGGAAGCGGGAGCTGGCATAGGGAGAAGCCAAGCTGCAATTTGGCCAACTACAG
>NC_043710.1:61859493-61936816 GCF_006229205.1 Suricata suricatta
TGATCTTTTTTTGATGTCAACACTTCCCTCCCCTCCAGTGATAGGTTAGTTATCAAAAATGGGCTGAAGAAGAATTATTTTGCGCCCACTACTTCTACTATTAGGGATTAACAAAACTGTCTGAAAATTATCTGATAAATGAGGCTGGAGGAACAGTATAGTGAATATCGTGTGGTTTTCCCTCCTTTCTTCTCTGTACTCTCCTCTGAGTCCCTGCCCTGTGGGGGAATGGCTGTGAACTTCTGAGCTTAAGAGAAACCCCCAACCCTCTAGAAACCTGTCTGGCAAGAGCTGGGATGTGAGCTTTGGGGAAACTGGAACGTGGGATGCCAGGCACAGGAAAGGAAGGTTAGTGTTCTAAAATTCCACAGATAAGACACTGAGGGACCCACCCTGTGTGCTCTGCAACCCCAAAATTTAGAGGGGAGTAGAACATAGCCTGCTATATCACTCTTCCTTTTCAAGTCATGAACACAAGAAAATCCCCAGGATAACTTCTGGAGGAACTATATTTTCATATTCTACAGCTCTCTTTTGTCCTTTACCTCAATGCTGGCAGATGTGGCTCTCCAGGCCGGAGTTAAGACCTGGCACCCTGGGTTAATGGGGGAGCTAGCGGATAGAGAAAACAGTGTAGTTCCTGCATTAGCTAGTGCCCTGGGAGAAAAGCGGGACAAGTGCACAATAACTGATCTTTCTCAAGGTTTTGGTTTTTTTTTTTCCTTGAACAACTGATTTGTAAATAGAAGCAATATCCTTTTATTAAACAAGCTGGTGTGCTTGTCCACTGAGTAGTCAGTCTCCAGAGAGATACAGACCTTCTTTCGAGAAGGTCTATCTAGTCTCTTCAGTTTCTAGTCTCTTTAGTGAAGAGTAAATGCCTCAGAGATTCAATGGGTGAGATGATGTACCAGTACTCATAGTGAGCGAAGCCTCACCCCCACAACAGAGCCCTGCTCTGCCTCCCCAAGTCTTCCCATTTACTGTAAACTTGGAGGACTTGGGAGTCCTACAGGCCTTGTCTTACTGAATGTCAGCAGAGATGGCATACATTATCACTGTGCTATGCAAAAAGGGGCATTTACTTTTTACTTTAAAGTCTGAAGGAATAAATTGATTTGCCCTATTTGTTCACTTATACATCGTGTATTATTTTACTATAAGTTGACATCTAATATGCTTTTCTCAAAGCTACTTTACTTTAAAGTTTATTTATTTATTTTGAGAGATACAGAGAGACAGAGATTACAAGTGGGGAAGGGCACAGAAGGGAGAGAAAGAGAATCCTTAGCAGGTTCTGCACTGTCAGCATTGGAGCCCAATATGGGGCTTGAACTCACAAACCATGTGAAATCATGACCTGAGCCAAAACCAAGTGTCAGATGCTTTACCAAATAAACTACTCAAGTGCCCCCCAAAATTACTTTTAAAAAATTGAATTTAAATTTTTTAAAAATTCTTTTTCCAAATAAAGCGGATTCACGTAAAGAAATACCATGTACCCAAACATTTACTGAGTAGCCGCTATGTGACAGGAATCTTTCAAGTTTCTCACAAGAGTGGGATAATATGATTTTAGATCGACAATAACAAAAATGATCTTTGTTAATCACCTTCTCTATCCAATATTAAGTGCAATAATGGGATATATAAAGATTTGTCAAAGAAGCATATGTCAGATCACAGCTGCTGATTTGCTTGTGACAGGTGACAGAAGGTCTTGATAGAGCAACAACAGTTGGAATTGTCTACTGGGCCTTGACCCCATGCAGAGCCGTACCCTATCATCACATTCTGAGCTGTAATGGGTGATGTCCTCATTAGAACAGATGGAGACAGAGGGGGCTCATGGGTGCTTTCTTACCACCTTGAGAACATTTATACAACTTGGATTGATTATCTGGTCTAAAAAGGTTTTGAAGCCAATTCAGTACCTAGGTGCTTCTACCTATGGGGATTTCTTCATTCTTTCAGTCAACTCCTTGTTTTTCCTAAGGCATTACGAAATTTACTGAACTCACAATTTGACAAGAGCCTTGTATCTGATTTTCTGCGCTAATTCTCTTTCTGGTCGTGTGAAAATAACTAGATTTATAATCAGATGTTCTCACAACCATGAAAATCTAATGGGCTTAATTTACTAAATATTTGCCATCCTTCCAGTCAAGAGTGCAAATATATGTTATAGTGATACATCTGGATCTGTGATAAAATAACCTTAGTAACTAGATCCACTAACGCAGTTAGCTAGACACTGGCACAATTCTGATGACTTGAAATATATCAATTTTAAGCATGTTCTTCCAAGCTTGCACAACTTTGTAATATCTGACTATGAATTTTAACTATGAATAACTTTCTTTTTATAAAAGGCAAAGAGGAACCATTTATTATAATTTATATATACAAATCTTATTCAATATATTAAACTTCTATAGACAGCTTCTCTTTCAAAGTAAAACTTTATTCTACTGAGTAAAGAATTTAAACACATAGGCACCCAATGATTCAAAAATAGGTCAGTGGATTTGGACACAATGACAAACACTTGAAAGTGAGAAGCTCAGAAATGTTAAGATTCATTACTCTGACCCATATAAACTTATTATCACTTCAATTTTCAATTCAGTATTTTGAAGTCTCCCAGTTATAATAAATAGCAAACTGCTCTTCGGTAAGAGATAGTGGTTAAGTTTAAATAAAAAATGAATGACATATCCTATAATCGAGAACAATTGGAAACATGGTATAGAGTAGTTATTTGAGAGTTCATGATCTCTTTCTACATGTCTTTCCATGAGGTATAGAAAGTATTCAAAGACTTAAATGAATTTTACCCCTAAAGACTTTGTTCTAGTGAATTGTCAATGTACTATTTTTTTAATAGTTGATACCTGGTTTTGCCAAAATAATTTTAATGAAATGTTTGCATGTGTTTAACATAGAAAAACAAAGCAACTCAGAGCTTTAGGAATAAAGGGAGAAAGGAACAAATAATCTGCTCATGATTTTAAGAAATATTTTTGAGAGAATTATATAAGTAAGCATTGTTCTAGGTACTCGAAATACACATATAAACAAGACAACTTGTATTCTAATGGAGAAGATAAGCTATATATACCATATATTTATATAAACTATATGTCCCATGGTTTATAGTAATGGTAATACATTTTGTTCACTTCTCTTATATTTGTTGAGCACCTATTCTGTGTCAAAGACACAAGTGGGTGCTTAAGATTTACAAGTGAATGAAAATAGGTATCTCTGCCCTCATGAGGCATGCACATTAACTCTATGAAAAAAATAAAGCAGAATAAAATGGGACTAAGAGACTTGGTTTTTTGTTTGTTTGTTTGTTTGTTTGTTTTAAGATGGAGGAGACAAGGAGAGCCTGAGAATGTGATGTTTTAATAGAGACTATTAAAGGACAAGAAGGAGTGAGACCCATGAAGCTCTGGAAGAGTAAGATTCTAGGCAGAGAAAATATCAAAATGTAAAGGCTTTGAAACAGACAAGAGTTTGGTGGGTGCTAAAAATGGCAAGAGCCTTATTGCTGGAGCACAGTGGCATGGGAGGAGGTGGCATGAGGTGAGATAAATGAGTATCAAAAATACATGTCCCTTAGGATCATGATAACATTTCCAGATTTGGATCCAAGAGTAGTGGGAAGTCATTAGTAGGTTTGAAGCTGGTTAGTGATATGATCATATTTATCTTTTTAAAAGATTCCTCTCAGTAACATATGAGGACTAGACTGTAGAGGGAACAAGAGTGGAAGCAGGGGGACAATTTAGGAGGCAAGTGCATTATATGAGAAAAGAGATGTTGGATATTGGGGTTGAAAAGAGGAAGTTCGGGTTTGGGCTTGACTGTAGTGTAGATTATTATTCTATCCACTGTATTTCCTTTAAATATTCCATAATATAGTTGTGAAAACAGGAAAAATTACTTATAACCCCAACTAACTTAACGGAAATACTAATATTCTTTTCACATTTTAACAGTATGCTTGCATATAATTTTTCAGTGTGGATATCCTAATAAATATACACAGCCCTGTTTTTTTTTCCAGTTTACAATATGCCATAAACACTTCTATGCTGCTTTGTAATATCTACAATTATCATTTAAATGAAAGCATATTATTTCATAGACTATAATTATTTACTATTTTTCCCCATTTTAATGATGTTATTACATCTAATATCTAACCATTGTCACTAGCAGTGCATGCTCATGAACATGTATTTTCCCTATTTTTGAATTATTTATGCAGGGTATATTTAAGATGCTGAAAACACATAAATATTACCAACTGCTTTTTTAAACATTTTGCCAATAGACAATTCTCTCAGGAATATAGCAGTGTGACAGATTTACTACATTCTCAATGGAATAAAATGTTTTTCTTAAAAACATCTTCTAACTGAATCTGTGTGAATTTTGATTTTAGTATGTTTTGTATCTAGCAAGATTAATTGTTTACCTAACTAAATACTCTCCTTGTTGCTAAGCACTTATATTAAGACTTAAGTTATTTAATATTTTTCTTCAGACAGTTGTGTAGGTTTCTTATATAATAATGCTATTAATGAGTTCCTCTGTAAAGTTTTCCTAAGATTAAAAAAAATACACAGAATCTAGTAATAAATGATGATGAAATGTGTCCTGGTTTTGGTTTTTACTAGTTAGGTTAGAATCCTGGCTCTTGTTTATGAATTGTGCTTTTGAGCTGACTTGGATTTAAAGTTGGATACCTGGGTGGTTCAGTCAGTTAAGTGTCTGACTTCGGCTCAGGTCATAATCTCGCAGTTCATGAGCTCAAGCCCTGTGTTGGGCTCTGTGCTGACAGCTCAGAGCCTCAAGCCTGCTTCAGATTCTGTGTCTCCCTCTTTCTGTCCTTTCCCTTGCTTGCTCTCTCTCTCTCTCTCTCTCTCTCTCTCTCTCTCTCTCTCTCTCTCTCAAAAATAAAGAAACATTTAAAAAATACAGTCCTACTTTCTCAACGTTTCTCAGTATTATGGTTTGGGATTCAAGTAAGTTAATATATATGTAAATGTTCAAGTGGAAAACTAGACAAATCTTGGTGATATTCTTATTTGAGCATTTCAACTGGACACTTGGGGGTGGGGGAAACTATATAATTCTTGACATCACTGAAGCAATAAGAGATAGTATCTATCTCCTGCTTATATACTAGGTCAGCCTTGTGCTTAGTGAACAGAACAATCCATGAGATGTTGATGCTTTTACATAAATAGATGTAGATATATGTGTCTACTTAGCCAAGTGAGGAAATAGTATAAACAATAAAGTCATGAAGCTTAGAAATTATATTAGAATCCTGTGATGGTTATAATATGTATTTTAGATGTCCATATACTGTAATATAGCAGGACAGGAGAACCAATAATGTGTTTCCAGCACTAAAACACCCAGAATATAAATATTATTTTTGATGGCATTAAAAAGTAAGAATTAACCATGTAGTATCTCTTATGACAGACTAATAACTTAATGATAACCGAACTGGACATTCTTGCCTTTAATTATAGCTTAAAAAATAATCTGAAAATGATGAAGTTGGGCAAGACTCAACATTCCAGATAATTCAGTTAGCTACATTATCAATTATAAAATAAAGCAGATGATAACTGTACTTATTACAGGGGGTACTGTATAATTTATAAAATTGGCAGATTACAATGTTGTACACCTGAAACTACTATAACACTACATCAACTATACTTTAATAATAAACATTTGTGAAAAAGAACATGTTGATCTGAGCAAAAAATACAACTTTCCTACTTAGTGGATGATGATGTATGAAGGAAAACAATGTGTTATATTGTATAGGGAGAAAAAATCTTCAATAATAGGTATTTAGAATTCAGGTGTTCATGTTCTTTCCTAAATATTTAAGAGATATTAAATTTACCAAAGATAAATTAATTCATAGAGACACAATTATTGTTTTCTCTTTTCTTTCTCTTCCCCTAAGTATTTGTCAAACATAGATGCTGAATTCATCCAAATTAAATACGAAGAAATGTCTTCAGCCAAAGCGCAGAAGAACTTGTCTGATAGCTTTATTTTCACTACATCTTCCCTCATCTGAATTCCTTTTTTATTCCTTTGCTCCTCTCTTCTGCAATGAATCATTTTAACTTCTGGCACGCCAAGCAAGTGGTTATAGTTACCTCTGCAATCTTAAATTTTTTCAGCAACTATTATAATTTTGAAAATTGCAAATCATTTAGGGAAATGCAAACTCTTTGTTTTCTCTCGTAATTGTTTTTTATTTAAATATAGATATTAGGTACACATATTAGAAGAGGCAACTGTTCCCACTAGTGTGTTTATCTAATTTAGGTGATGGAAGCTATTCAAGAACTGTCTTTTGCTATGATCTTGGAAAACTCACTTGACAAATTTAGAATAAATACCACTCTGCAGCAGTGACTTTAATGGTTAGCACCTGTGCTGAGAATAGCATAGTCCTTCTGGACTGCCAACAGCTTCATCTCCTTGTGAACTTTCCCATCCTCTAAAACTAATCATGAACTCTCATCTTTCTTAACCATATGCTTCACATTTGTGAAGGTATCACTCATGTGTGCTTCTATAATCTGCACTTGTGGCTCAGAGTTAAATAGCAAAACCCAAATCACAGAGTGTCATGGAAGAATTGTTTCTGCTCATCCTTAATTGTGTGCTTGAAATGGAAATGGTCAAGAACAGAATGTATCATTTTCCTTGAACCAATCTGTTGTGAAAAGGACCTATATCAGTTGATGACACCGCTTTCTACACAGGAATCTGGAACCGAGGTATTGTCTTTCTCTCCCTGCCATTTTTATATCCAAAGCACTCATTGAGCTACTTTCTTCTTGTCTTCTCCCACTTTTCTAATTGAATCAAATTCACAGTTCATCAGTGTTAGTGAAATAGACTTCTCACTTGTTATCCTGTGTTAATCTCATCCATTTTAAACCTGTGTATTACTGCCAAACTCATTTGTATTTTTGTTTAAAACTTTAAATATTTCAAATTATAGAAAGCTAAAGACATTACTGCAAACACTAATGCACTCATCATTCACACAGTCTGCTTTATGGCTTTGGGTCATTTACTGTTGTAGCTACTGCCTTAGAAAGCACTTTTATGCTAGTAATGGGAGTCCTGTAGAATGCTCACGAGCAAGGTACTTTTATTATCCCTGTCTTAGTCAGCTTGTGATGCCACAACAAAATATTACACACTGGGTGACTTAACCAACAGGGATTTATTTTCTCACAGATCTGGAGGCTGGGAGCCCAAGATCAGCAAGCCAGACAGGTCAGTTTCTGGGGAAAGCCTTCTTCATGGCTTGCTGATGGCTACCTTCTAGCTTTGTCCTCACATGACAGAGAGAGAGCCCCATGTCTCAATGCCATCACATTGGGAATTAGGGTTTCAACATATGAGTTTTCAGGGGACACAATGAGTGCACACCAATTCCTATTTTAGAGAAAAAGGAAAGTAAGGTAGAGTACTTTAGGAAAAAGATAATAAGCACAGAAAGGTTAAGTAATTTGCCCAAGGGTAATAAGTGGCAAAACCCAGGCAGCCTAGGTTTTGACATTCTTAGCCACTAGCCTATCACCTATTAAAGAAAAATAAAGCATATATATTTATATATGTGTGTATGTACCTATATGTGTATATGATATAGATCCATGTCTATACCTATGTATAGAATAGACGCATATACACACATACACCTACTTATATCATCTGCATTTCTATAATGTCTAAAACATATTTTAAATATATATATATTTAGTTTACATAAATGGAATCAAATTGTACCCATGTTTTCAAACCTTTTTCTCACTTGACTGTGTTTTTTGAGCCCTATGTTTATTGAAAATTATTATTTACAACATTTACTTTATCAGTGTTTCTCATCCTCATCATTCTGCCATTTCCTCCTTACCCATCTTACATTCAATGACTGAAGATTGTCATCACTCCTTTGAATACATGCTCACGCTCCTCTCCTTTCCTCTATGTCGTCACACTTGCCTGCCTTTACCACAGAACCTTTTCCAGCCGTCCCTCCCCTACATCCATGTGTATACACCCGCACATATGAACATGGCTACAGAAGATCATATAAGTGGTCTCACTTTGTTATGTTTATTTTGTATAGAAGCTGAAAAGCAATTTTAAATTTATGACTGGTAATTGAGTGGTTTATTACTTGTAGCTAACAATCATTTTAAGTCTCCATATTTCATTCAGTCTTCCATGCTATCTATGACTGTTCTTTATCTTCCCCTTTCTCCTCAAACCTCCATCATTCTAGACTTCAGCTGGTGATGTCACTTTCTATTTCCCTGAGAAAATGAAAGCAATTATGGAGAGAGATTCTACACCCTTGTCTTAGAACACCTGCCCACATCTCTGCACCTGTGTTGTGTGCACTTCTCTACTGAGCTCCTTTAAGTAATCAACTGCCTGTGTTTCTAAAGCCAACTCCTTCCAACAATGCAGTAGTAGGCTTTCACCTGGGGCATTGCTCTAGATATCTTTCCCTCCTCCTGCTTTGTATATTTTCTCTTTTACTGAATCATTTCTTTCTATCAATAAAAACATGCTGTAATATAAAAACAAAATTACAAAACTTTCTTGAGCCCACATTTCTCTTCATCCACTGTCCCATTAGCCTGTTCTCTCTTTTAACAAAATAGTCTCGATCCCTCTCTTTTCACTTGTTCCTGAAGTGGAACACTCAGGATTTCATCTATAACATTCTGTCCAATGTTATACCTGCCCGGACCATCAAGGACTTCACACTTACAAATTTAAAATTCTGTCCTCTTACTAAACTGATCTACACCTTTAGCATAGTCAGTTACCTTCTTTGCATTTCCCTCCTTAGCTAGTGTAGTTGATTACTATTATGTATTTTAAGTGGATGAAATTGATTCTTCTGTATATTATGCATTCATATCAGGTCTTCATTTTTTAACAGAATTGTGAAAAATATAGATTGCAGATATAATTCTACAGTTTCTTCTTTTTTAAAAAAACAGTTTTTTTGGTGTCATTTTGCTTTGCTTTAAATGTTATATTTTTAAAAATTGTTTATGTTTATTTATTTTTGAGGGAGAGAGAGACAGAATGTGAGCAGAGGAGGGGCAGAGACAGAGGGAGATACAGAATCCAAAGCAGGTTCCAGGCTCCACTTTGCCAGCTTAGAGCCTGATGTGGGGCTCAAACTCCCAAACTGTGAGATCATGACCTGAGCTGAAGTCGGATACTTAACCAACTGAGCCACCTAGGTGCCCTTGTTATATTTTGAGTAATTCAGAACTCTTGATCTTATCCTTTGTGATTTATATTTTTTTAACTGCCTTAAGTAATACTTTACTTCTCAAATATCCTATGTTCATTACTAATATATTTTTTTAAATAATCCATTTTTGGTGTGCTTGGGTGGTTCAGTCAGTTAAGGGTGTGACTCTCGACTTTGGCTCATGTCATGATATCATGGTTCGTGACTTCTGAGCCCCCCTTTGGGCTCTACACTGGCAGTGCAAAGCTTGCTTGGGATTCTCTCTCTCTCCACCTCCACTGCACCCAGGTACCTGGTCTTTTTATCTCTCAAAATAAGTAAATAAACTTAAAAAAAAAAAGTCTTTGCTATTCTAGGACACTTGATCTTTCATATGTATTTTAGGAATATGTTATGATTTACATAAACAGTTCAGAATTTTTGCTGAAGTTGATTAAGTTGAATTACATTTCAATTATCTGGATATCATTATTTTGAGCCCTCCATATGTTATATGTCAATGTACTTATTCTAGTCTCCTTTTATGACTTCTAATACATTTGAAAGAATTTTCCACGTATGTCTTACACATCTTTATTAGATTTATTTCTTTGCATTTTATAGTTTGTGAATTTTTAAACATATCTGTTACTAGTGTATAGGAAGCTTACTGATTTTTTCTTGTAGTCTTTTTCAGCAATCGTGATGAACTCCTTTTTGTATACTTTGTAGATATCCTTGTGTTCACATCTATCTACTTTGTACACAATTATAGTGGCTGATAATAACAATCTACTTACTTTTATTTTTATCCTATTTTCTCATTTCTTTTTTTTTTTTGACTAATTATGTCACCATTCTTACAGTCCATTATTTAAACCATGCTTATAGTCCTAGAATAGAAATTTCAATATCATGATTGTAACACACTGTTACTTATTTTTTTAATGTTTATTTTTGAGAGACAGAGAGAGCGAGCAGGGGAGGGGAAGAGAGAGATGGGGAGACACAGAATCCAAAGCAGGCTCCAGGCTCTGAGCTTTCAGAACAGAGCCTAACATGGGGCTCACAAACCACAAGATCGTGGCCTGAGCTAATGTTGGATGCT
This sequence comes from Suricata suricatta, assembly GCF_006229205.1. Lineage (NCBI taxonomy): Eukaryota > Metazoa > Chordata > Mammalia > Carnivora > Herpestidae > Suricata > Suricata suricatta. The sequence goes on from NC_043710.1 coordinate 61,869,930, forward strand.
TAATTGACTGAGCCACTGAGGTGTCCCTAAACATTATTAGTATTTTTGAAGGTATGGATGTCAATAAAAATAGCCTAGAATTTTCTTTTTGTTTCAGGAAGTTGCAAGTTATTTCACCCAGAGGCCAAACATACCTTCATAGTGTTAATTTAAATTTACTATTTGTGTTTTTAAGTATATACATATATGTTTTCCCAACAGAAACTATATAATTCTTTTATCACTCCTGTAGCAGAGACACTTAATTGGCACCCAAGAGATATCCATTCTGCCTTCTTTTATGGTAATAGGCATGGATTCTATTTATACATACATAAATATAATACACAAACATATATATTATATATGATATAGATACACACATGCATCATATACACACATACACAAGTATACACATATATACACACATACATATTGAGCATAAATATATGCTGAGTCATATGGACTAAAAAATCACTTTTCAGGGTCTCTTGTAGCCAGGTGTGGCCTTGTGACTAAATGTTGGCCATGAATGTTAGTGGAAGTAATGTGTCCAGCTTCTAGGAAGTGTAGACCTGTGTTTTGCCTCTCCACCCTTCTTCTCCCTGTACTGTCTACAACTATTTGAGGAGAGTGTTAAAATCCCCAATTTGTTAAATTTGTTCATTTCTCCCTCTGGTTCCATCAGTTTATGTATATAAAATTTTGCTATAGATGCACATACATTCAGGATTATTATGGTGTGATGAACTGACATTTAACATTATACACTTAAATTTAAGTTGTAAATTGATATAATGACAAAAGTTCACTTAGTCTGATATCAGCATAACTTTATTGGCCTTCATGTGCTTAGTATTTGCTTGACATATCATTTTCCATCTTTGTACTTTCAACCTATGTGTATCTTTACATTTGACACACATCCTAAATGCAGCATATGATAGAGTTCTGATTTTTTAATCTATCATAATCACATCTGTCATGTAATTCAATCTAATTGTTAGTATGTTTGGGTATTAGGCTATAGTATTTTTGTTTATTTCCCCTTTCTTTGATATTTTTCTGTCTTCTTTAAGTTTAATAAATTAATTTTAGAATTTCATTTTTATCTTTTCTTTTGGCTTTTTAGCTTTTCCTCACTGTGTGTGTGCGTGCGTGTGTGCGCACCCACGTGTGTACATGTTGGTACATTTTTGGTTTGACGGTCAAGCTACTTCATTCAAGTAGTGCTCAGGGATCCAGATTCTTTCTGTCTCATGACACTGCCATTTGTACCATGGGATCATACAGGGTATTCTATTGCCTGGCTTCCATGTAGAAAAATCACCTTCTCCCATATTCTACTGCCAAAGCCCAGTCATATGTTGCAATGTAACTGAATAGGAAATTAAGAAAGGTTAAATGGAATGTATTTAAAGTAAGAAGGAAAGAAAGAAAATATCCCAGGTGGAGGAAAGAGAATGGGCAATGAGCAGAAGAGAACAATGTGGTGTGGGCTGAGCTGATGGCATATTTAAGACAGCGGGGATAACTACAGTTGAGTTGATAGGATATGTCCAGATTACAGCGGTTTGGAAATTCAGCCAGAAATGCTGAGATTTAGCTGTATGTTTGGAAATATGGTAGATTATGTAGTTCACAGTTATCCACTCTCTCACCTGTAACAGAATTATCCACACAACCTGTCAAATGTGAGTTGCCTTGTCTTCCAATAGATGGAATGCATTTCCTTGCCTCAGTATAATGTACAATGTATGCCCAGCACCTAGTATTTAAAATGTTTTTAGGGACACCTGGGTGGCTCAGCGGGTTAAGTGTCTGACTCTTGGTTTTGGCTCAGGTCCTGATCTCATAGTTTTGTGAGTTTAAGCACCACTTTGGGTTCTGTGCTGGCAACGTGGAGCCTGCTTGAGAGTCTCTCTCTCTCTGTCTCTCTTTCTGCCCCCCTCTGCCTCTCTCTCTGCCACTTTTGCTGTTTCTCTCAAAATAAATAAGTAAACTTAAAAAAGTAAAATGTGTTTAAATGTCATCACCAATATAGAAACATTACCCATGCATACCAAACCAAGTTCATGAATTATGTCATATACATAGGTGTGAAGAATGTAACGTGGACTACAAGAAAGGTTTCAGGTTTTGGTATCCAAAAGACTCATGTTTACAACTGTAGTTTTGCCACCTTAGCAACTGTGGACCTTCTTTTGCAAATCATGTAAACCTTAGTCTCCTTGCCTCCCAGTTGGAGGGAAATCATACCTACTTCACATAATGATGTGACATAAATGTGATCACATGTGCAAGAACCTATTTAATTCTGGATGTGGAATAAAGTAGATACTGCGAAGCATGTGCCTTTATAAAGAAAGTTGCAAAGGAGTGAAGTACAGAAATTGAAACACCTGATGAGAGCCATTTAATCACCTTGGGATGCAGAGATCTCAACTGGAAAATTGGGATGCTACTTCAAAAGCATTTTATGTGTTGACTAATTTATGATCAGGAGGCACTTTAAAACACCAAGCATCCAGCTTCATAATAGCATATTAATAGCGATAAAAACTAGCATGCCATGCAAATTCTAAATCTAAAACACATTCTGTATAAACTCCCTTGGCAGATTCATTTGGCTCTAATAAAACCATTCATTTTCCATCTTAAGATGCAGTTCAGTGTTACTCTGTGTTATCACACAGCTATTTTACTCTACTCCAGGGGAGAACACTTGAGTTGGATGAAATGGTCCCTCTGTGATGTTAGTATATATTCCTTAGTTAAACGGGCTGGCATGGAGAGGCTTAATTAGCAACTGTAAAGCATTTCAAGATCTTCAGATAGATTTCCAGGAATTAACTTGCCTTATGATATTTGAACTCCATATATTTATTTATTAAAGCTATACTGAATTTCTTTTTTAAAAAAAATTCTGTTTTAGCCACCTAAGAATGGGTACTCCTTAAGAAGAAAATGTGTTACTAAGGTTTTATGCTTTATTATTTGAATGTAAGTAGGTCATCTTACAGAAATGAGTTGAACATGTTACAATAAACAAAAGGTAGAAAAGATTATCTGAGGATGAACAAGTCTGTGAAATAATGAGCACCCTACAAAGGCGTGGAGTGACAGCTTTGTGGACAAACAGACTAGAGGTGTGGGAAGGAAGAGGAAACAAGAAAAACAAAAATTGCATATAAAAAGGAAAAAGACTGAATGGGGGATATGATTGTCTACATGCAAAATGAAATATATGTTTATACATTAGTATTAAAAACTAGGGAAAAAGAGTTTCACCTTTTTATCTGTAGAGATGATGTTCAAAGAAAATGGAAACAAATGTATATGGTATGATTCCATTTAGGTAAAAACAAAACAATTCCTAGTATATCCTTTATATGATATTCCTAGTATATCCCGCCTATGTCTGTACGAGTGAAGAAACACATGCACACCGTCCTGTTAAAGTTGGTGTGCAGATCTGTGTGGTTGAATGAAGAATGAGGGCAAATAAGAGGGGGATGATGACCTTTGTCTTTTTAATCTTTTCTTGTGTTGTTGCTTTATTTGTTATGTTTCTCTTCATCTCAGAAACTTCAACAACTACCCAATTCTTTAATCTCCATAGCCAGAATTTTCAAACCCTGTTTCTGGATCTGCTGCCTCTTCTGCTCCTTTCTTTCATTCTTTGCTCCTCCAATGTATTCCTGCTCTCACCACTTCTAAAAATTTCTTCTAGGGGCACCAGGGTGGCTTAGTTGGTTAAGCATCCAACTGTTGATTTCAGCTCAGGTCATGATCTCACAGTTTCATGAGTTCAAGCCCCACATGGGCTCTGTGCTGACAGCTAAGAGCCTCTTTGAGATTCTCTCACTTTCTCTCTGCCCCTCACCCACTCATACTCTATTTCTCTCAAAATAAAAAATTAAAAAAGTTTTTCTCACCAATGTTACCAAATATCACCTTGTGTTGAATCCAGCAGATTTTTTTCAGAACTCATCTGATGTCATTTAGGACATCTGACCATTCCTGCCTCGGTGGACCATGCTCTTCCCATGGCTTCATTGGCCCAGTCTTTTCCCACCTATCTCTAAGCTCACTGTTCTTAATATCTCTTCATCTCCAGGTTGATGTATAATTTGGGGGTTGCTCTGCATTTCATTGTTGGTCCTACTTTTTTTCTTACTGAACATTCCCTCCCCAGAAAAATCTCATCTTCATTTTAAATGTCATCTATATTTCAGTGATTCTCAAAGTTAGATCTCCATTCCAGGTTATCTGTCCGACTCTCAAGTATATCTATGCTAGATCCAACAACTGTCTCTCCGGCTGATTCTCATGCCAGAAAACCAGAACTGTACTTGCTGTTTCTTTTGTACTTCCCTCCTTTACCAATCATAATCAATGTTATAATCTTCAATAAATATAAAAGAGCATATTATCATAAAATAGCTAAAATTATAATGATAATGTGGTAAGAATAAGTCTATAAACATTTTCTGTATTATTTTATGTATTGCTTTTGTTATTGCTTCAATAATGCAATGAAATAAGCATAGGTATCATTCCCATTTTACAAATGAGGAAATGAAACCTTAGAAAGGTTAAGTAAATTGGTGAAGTACTGAACTCACAGTCATGATTATAATTCCATTGTCCACCTCTCTTCTGGGGTTTTCTGCTACAGGTAGGAAAAATTCATAACTCATTGACTTGGGATGACCCTGAATAATCCAGTCCTTCTCAACATGTCTGACTCTTCTATATTTAAGGCCTAGTCTAGGCAATTCAGTTTATTTGAAAACTATAGGCCCTGTCCTCTTAGAGCCTTTGTTTATGTGATTTTCTTTACCTAGGACACTTTTCCTCCACCTTTCATCTGGCTAATTTAAGTCGAGTCTTTATATTTGAAGTTTAATGTTGCCTTAAGGCAGAGAACCTCTGACCCACCAATGTAAATTAGATGTCTCTTACTGTTCTGTATCTTTCATAAGGCATAATTTAAATATGTTTTTGTCTGTCTCATTTTTAGATGTAATTTTACCAAATACAGGAACTATTTTTTCATCTTTGTAGTCTCAAGATCAAATCAGTCCCTGATAATTCTTGGAGGATTTCTTTCACTCTGTGATCCTGATTCACAGACCTGAGTGTGTATGGCTTTACTCATGGAAAGTACACCATATAAGCTTATTTTTGTGGTCAGTTTATAACACTAAAGAGTTTGCCATGGATGTCCATAAAATGAAGACAACAGGGCTACACAGCAATGGAGATAATCAACAGAGTGAAGAGACAATCTATGAAATGGAAGAAAATATTTGCAAACCATATATCTGATAAGTTAATACCCAAAATATAAGAAACTGAGAGACTCAATAGAAAATTGAAAAGTGGGCAAAGGCTCTGAATGGACATTTCTCAAACGATGACATGAATGGCCAACAGGTATAAGAAAAGATGATCAGCATCACTAGTAGAGAAATGCAAATCACAATCACACTGAGTTAGTATTTCATATTTATTAAAATGGCTATTATGAAAAAGGTGAAGTATAGCAAGTATTGGTAAGGATGTGAAGAAAAGGGAACTCTTGTACACTAATGGTACAAGTGTGACTCGGTACAGCCATTATGGAAAGCAATATGGAGGTTCTTCAAAAACTTAAAAACAGAACTACAACTGATCCAGCAATCCCACCTCCAAATTTATACCCATAGGAAATAAAATCCATTTCCCAAAGATATATATGATCTCCCATGTGTTCATTGCAGCATTATTCATAATGGCCAAGAAATACAAACAATCTATTGTTTCCCAACAACAATGAATGGATAAAGAAAATACAATACACAGACACGCAGACACATCCACACATACACACACACACCAGAGTATTATTCAGCCATAAAAAGACTGAAATTCTGCCATTTGTACACCATGGATAAACCTGGAGGAGATTACTAATTGAAATAAATCAGATGTAGAAGAATAAATGCTGCATAATCTTACCTGTATGTAAAATCTAAAAAAGATGAGCACATAAAAGCAGAGAGTAGAATGGGGCTGAAGGGTAGGGAAAATGGGAAGATGTTAGTCAAAGTGTACAACGTTTCAGTTATTCACAATGAAAGAATTCTAGAGAACTAATGGATAGCGTGGTAACTATAGTTAATAATACTCTATTGTATCTTTGAAATTTGCTAAGAGACAAGATTTTAACTCTTCTCACCACTGTCACCACCACCAAAAAAAGGTAACTATGTAAGGTGATGGATATGTTAATGAGCCTAATTTTAGTGACCATTTCACATTGTATATGAATATCAAAACATCATATTGTACAGCTTACATATATATAATTTTTATCTGTCAATTGTAGCCCCAAAAAGCTGGAAAAATATAGTGAGGCAGCAATGGTTCCCGAACAGGATTATTAAATAGATTGAGCAAGCTGGTATTTGCAAAACTTAATCTCCCCTCTTTGCAATTTGTGTTTGTGGCATTTATTCACTCTTTTCCTGATGGTCCTACTGCATTTCTGCTCAAAGCAGTGGGAAGGAATCTAGAATCTGAAATGGGAATCAGGGCTGCACCTGTAACCACATGTGTAATCTTAGATAAGTCATTCCCTTTCCTGACTTGTTTGCTCTCTCTCTCTTGTCTTGTCAAAATGTCTCTAATAATAACATGTAACTCTCCAGGCTTCAGAACCAAATAAGATACCTTATGTTAAAGTGCTTCAGAAAGACCAAAAGGCCATAAGATAGTAAATATTATTATTTATAAAAACATATATTTAGGAATAAAATTATGAAGTAATTCCCACTAAACATAAATGACTGAGAATATTTAAGGAATTACCTTTTCCATGGGTACTCCCATTTTAGGAAGAACCAAAACCAAGTTTGTTCTGTAGAAAACTAGTTTCAAGGGGTGTTAATATTGTCAAGGTATGTTGTTTGGCAACAAAACCTAAAAGTTAAATATATTTCATGACAAATACTGTTAAAACACTTACCACATGCCCCTAATTGTGCTTATTCTGAAGATATAAAGATGAACAGAAAAGATGTAGGTTTTAGACCTTTAAATCATATTTTTATATGGGAGAAAAAATATTTTAAAAAGCCAACAAAAAAGATAATTGGAGCTTGGGATAAGAACTAATAAATAAAATGCTATGGCAGCAGATAAGGGAGCTACTTCTTCAGATGTGGTGGTTGGAAAGAGGCCTCTGAAATGATATGTGGGTGGAGACCGGAAGGCTGAGGAAGCTGTCATATGTAGAACCATGTTCCAGGTAGAGGGAACAGCAGGTGCAAGCAGAAGCAACCTGACGGAAAGAATGTGCATTTCTAGGGGCATGAGGAGAAAATGTATGGGTGGGGTGGGCGGGGGGAACTAGATAAAGAGGACTAAGAGTACACCTAAATTGATGATCACTAAATAACTTAACAGAATTGCTGAATCATAATATTGTGTACTTAAAACTAATTTAGCAATGTATGTTAAATATACTTCAATAAAAAAATTTTTTTTTTTGAGAAAAGAAGACATATGAGGCTGAAGCATGGTGAGCTCAATGGGGATAGGAAGAGGGCTGAAACCTCAGGGTTAGGCTTGGCCAGAGTATATTCTTGATTTAGAAAGTACTGGTAAAACATTTGACTTTTATGAAACAACACAATGGAAACAACGATATGAATAAATCTTAAAAATATTATGCTGAGAATAAAACAGTGTGTTATGGAAAATAATACACACTGCTATGGCATGCTAGAAAGGCAAACACAAAAAGGGAAAAAGTAGGTCTGTGGTTGTATCTGGTTGGGTAGGGATGGGCTTTTGGAAAGGGCCATGAGGTGCACTTTAGCATAAAATTCTATTTCTTTTCTTTTCTTCTCTTTTCTTTTTTTTTCAGTTTATTTATTTATTTTTGAGAGAGAGAGAGAGTGCACATGCACACACATGAGTGGGGAAGAGGCAGAGAGAGTGGGGATGAGGCAGAGAGAGAGGGGAAGAGAGAGAGGATCCCAAGTTCGTTCCACACTGTCAGCACAGAGCCCAGTGTGGGACTTGAACTCACCAACTGGAGCTCATTACCTGAGTCAAAATCAAGAGTCAGAAGCTTAACCAATTGAGCCACTGAGGCACTCCAATATTCTATTTCTTGATAGAGGATTGGGTTATACAGGTGTATACATGTCTCACTCACTAAATGCATTCTATTTTTTAGAGACAGAGACAGAGCATGAATGGGGGAGGGGCAGAGAGAGAGGGAGACAGAATCTAAAGCAGGCTCCAGGCTCTGAGCTGTCAGCACAGAGCTCAAAATGGAGCTCAAACTCATGAACCATGAGATCATGACCTGAGCCAAAGTCAGACACTTAAGCCACCGAGGTTCCCTACATCGAAATGCATTTGTAAGATTTATTTACTTACATGTAAAATTTACTTCAAAATAGAAAAAAATATAAAAATCTGTTGAGTTCCTGTTGGTATGTATACTAAAGTAGTTGAAGGGGCATGTATGGCTGTCTGCAATTTTACTTTGAAATATAAAAAAATTTTTAAAAAGCCATGGATGATCGGGGGACATAGGGATGGCTAAACATTTAATAAAGCAAGTATAGTAAAATGTTATTTGTAAAATCTAGATGATGGTTATATGGGGGTTCTTTGTTAAATTATTTCAACGTTTCTGTATGTTAAATGTTTTTCATTAAAATATTGGAGAGGAGGCATGAGTGAAAATCCACTGAAGGCAATGGTTTCTAAACTAAAGGACTTCCAATGCTCCATATTTAGTTATGCATTTATTTATAATAAGTGTCAATTTTGAGTCTCCCAGGAGGGATGTAGACATGGTGACACAGTTACTATGTATTTGTTGAGTGTTTGCTATGTATTGATATCTGATAGGCACTGGGAAGGACAGAGATAAGCAAAGTAGCCATAACTACTGTTATCAGGGGATTAATATACATGGAATAAGTATTTATGGTGTATAGCCATGCTTATGCAGAAGGATAGGGCGCTATTTATCATGGCACATAACACTTTATACATTTATTTACCATATTACACATAGGGCATACTGGAATACAGAAATCGTGTTCTGATTGAGGTGATGTACATAGCCACCAACCTTTAAGGGACAAGTGATGATTTGTTCTGTCCATGCCCACATGGCAGACATCCCTTTTGAAGGTATTTCTTTGTTTCTCCAAAGTTGGATTAAACTAGTATCTTCAAAAAAATTGAATCCCCAAAGGTTGTAAACGAAGTACCAATAAAGGTTATTCAGATCAAGCCAGATGTAGGTAAATGAAAAGCAATCTGTCTTTGAAAGAGAAACTGAGGAAGGTTAACGTAAATGTTAATGGCAGAGCTGCTTTGGAAGGTTATCCCACAGCCTTCAGATGAAAAGCCAGAGCGTGAATCTGAAAACTTGAAATTACACCTTGTATTACATGTCAGAGAATTTTAAAGTTATGATTACAGGAATTAGATATAGTTGGGAAGGCCTGAATCTTTGAAATTTATATCTAGAATTTCTACCTTATAAATATAATACATGAAATATTTGGCATTAATATGAGGTGACTGGTGAAAAGGTAAGTGGTCAACTCTATTTAATCTGAGATGCATATACATTTTTCCACAAATATTTTTTCTAATCTGTTTTAGCCTTTGAGTTTTAAATCATAAACCTCAGTTACTTCATCAGAAAATTTAAGGTTAATACTAGTCTACCTCTCAAGGTTGATGTGAACATCAAATTCATGCACATGTATGAGTAATTGCTTACCGCATTCAAAATGCAAGGTATTATTTTCTATAAAATGTATTGAGTCTATAGAAGCCTCTCTAAATTTATTTTGAATATCTGCCTCTTTACCACCATTTGTAAAGTGTCTGTCATTTTCACATCTTCATAAGGAAATAAATGGGTTCTTACTTTTCACATTCAATAAGAACTATCCCTATGTTCCAGTTCAATGCATAGTTATGTCATTGTAGGTGGAAGTCATTTTGAACTATGTGTCCATCCCCTGTCCAGAAGTTACTTTAAATGTCTTCCAAGCTCTTTATTGTTTTCCCCCATTACCTATGAGTATCTAACAGAGTGAGGGAAGCACTATCAATTCACCTGCAGGTTTGAAAATGCAGTGACCTGTAGACAGGATTATAGGAGGGAGAAAGGAGATTTAAGAACTGCTTCAGGGCTCTTTAATAAAGACTTGAACCCACGTTGTCATTAACAGAAGTCAATTTGTAGCTAGAGAATGACATTCATTCATACATTTATTCATTCAGTTACTCATTCCTTAAACAATTTACCGATGTGCCTTAAATATGCCAGACACTGTGATATAGCCTGTGGATATAAAGACAAATTTGCAAAATCCACTGAAAACAAGTTTAAAGTTTGAAAAGCATAACTCAAATATAATGTTTGCTCTGAAACAAAATGCATATCATTGAGAGATAAACATAATAGATGAGCATGAAGATAATAAATGTATTGCTGTTAATACAGATAATAGTACATAGTGATGGAATTTTGTCTTATGCCATGTGGTCTCAAAGCACATGGCACATGCCCTAATATGTGTAGCGTTCAACAACAAAAGCCAAATAAAAGTAATTGCATAAAAAATCTGTAAGGACGCATTTTCTACTGTGTCACACTGTATTGTGTGAGATGCATAGATGAATAAAACATAACCCTTGTCATCAATGAGACTGTGATTTGATAGAGAAGTGAGGTATATGCTAATAATTTTAATACAAGAAGATTCAGGGCTTGAAATGATTTCTCCTACTGATACTGCTGGGGAAAATAAGATGAACCATGTTGGGATAAAGATGATCTGGAAAGACCTTGGTTAGAAGGCTGCACTCTAACTAGATCGTGAAAAATGATAACAATCATGATAGTAGAATTGAGAATTAACGGTTTTCCAGGAACAGTTCCAAAAACTTTGCCAGAAATAAGTAATTTAATTTTCATATGACCTTATGAGGTAGGTGCTATTTACAATTCTATTTTATAGAAGAGATCAAGGCAAAGGGAGGTTCACTAACCTGACCCAAGAGGCACAGTAAGTACTAGAGCAATCAAAACAAGGGTAGACAGCATCCACACCCAAGCACAGGACAAACATAAGGGAGCCTTCATTTACATATTTGGGGGTGGGGGGAAATAAGCATACCTACAGGAACCAAGCTGGAAACCTAAATGAGAGAAGAAAAGGGGTTGTAGCCTTGCCTAACCAGATCTCACATTACCAGTCTGAAGTGGCTAAATTACCCACATTCACTGACTGCTGCCAGCTACTTTACCACAAGATTTAAGGTTCATACTAGCCCACCTCCCCAGGTTGATGTAAGCATCAAATTGATGCACATATAATTGCTGACTGAATTCAAAATGCAAGGTAGTATTTTCCATAAAATGTATCGAGTCTATAGAAGCCTCTCTGATTAAGTGTCTAAATCTAGTTTGAATACGTGCCGCTTGTATGAAGACCTGGTATTGCCAGAAGTCAGAGCTAAGTTTTATGTGGAATCGCATGATATTTCCTAAAGGTTAGCAACTAAATCTATTATTTTAAAAGTACTCTGGGTACCAAAAAAATACTTCTGTCTGTTGAATCAGGCCTGTTTGTGATCTCTTAATTTAAACGAAGAGCTGAAGGAAAACCAAACTCTTACATCTGCACATGGGGAAATAAGGCCTGAATGTTGTGGGGATCTGCCTCCCAGGACATAGCCATAGGTAATCTGTATCATCATAGGAAGCATGCTCTGCTTACAGAGGGCTCTCTTCATTCACCCTAGAATACACAGACTCTCCCCACTGGTCCTGTTTCTCATCTCATAAATCATTTGTTATCTATCCAGTCACACAGTTCTTACCATTTTCTCCCTCCTATTTTTAATTCTTAAATTTCAACTTCATTGTAAGACACAGTTGGTCAAACTAAAATTAAGGAAAGGAGACACATTAGAATTAGAATTATCAGCTAAAATAACAGTTGTTGTTTTCTACAAATGCAAAATTGTTATTAAACTGACTGTCCATCTTACATGCAATGACTTCTTAGAATAGAGGAATTACAATATCTTCTTAGATGGATAGGTTTTATTCCCATGGAGATTATGTCTTATATTTGATTATAGCCTCTTTAGTATCTACACCATTCATACTCAGTGTACACTTATTGCTTTGAATTTTGAATGTGGAGGTAAAAACTTCTAGTGTAACTGAGATTATTTATATTTTTATTGTATTAAATAGGGAAAACATTCCATTGGTAGAAAATATGAGCTTTGCTCTCCTGATAAGAATAAGAAAGTCACAGGTTTTGAATATGTCCCACTCAAATTTAATTATTATTATTGTTGTTGTTATTTTAAAATCTTCAACCCACTGGGTTGGAAGCAATTTCAACCACAGACCCAACTAGAGTTCCTTCTCCCTGCAGGAATGAATGAAGGTGCTTGGCATCCTATATTTTCCAGAAAACTGTCCACTGGTAACAGTTTTCCTGTCCATGTCCAGAAGTAAGGAAGTCAAATTGTTTTTTGTTTTTTGCTTTGAGAGAGATAGAGAGAGGACATAAGTGAGCAAGGGGCAGAGAGGGAAAGAATCCCAGGAGAGTCAGAGGGAGAAAGTAAGGCTTTTGCTGACTGAAGTGAGGCTCAAGCTCACCAGATGTGGGACTCAAACTCACAAACCAGTGATCATAACCTGAGCTGAAGTCAGATGCCTAACGACTGAGCCAAGCAGGTGCCCCAAGGAAGTCAAATCCTTTTGAGCTAAGTTTGAAGATGGGGTCTTTAATAAAGCAAGCCCCCAGGATTTAAGTGCCCCCAAGAAAGACCCCACAGCTGTTTCCTTCTGAGATTCCCCCCAACTTCCTAGAGCCCTGTATGGAAACAGAAGGCCTCCTCAGTCCAGGCTTCTCTAGATTGCCATCAGAAACATCTGCTAATTTAGCTCTCCTCCTCACTTTTGATAGATCTAGATAGAATCTATTGCATTCCCCTACAGGAGCCTGCCTTAAAAATAAAGAAAACCTCTGCTTCGGTCCTGTTAAGAAAATGGAATTTAGAGAAAACAAAGTTCTAGCTACAGATAAAAGTGGCTGGAAAATATCTACAACTTTATTTAATCCAATAGAAATGTATTACATGTCTACTCTTCGCCAAGAGCAGTTCTAGATATCAGTTGCAGCAACGAACAAAATAATGTTTTTTTCTCCAGCATTTTCCAGCTTATTATTTTCTAGCAAAGAGAATAAATCAGAAAACTCATTTATTTATTCATTTATTCAATTAATGATAAGTGCTTTGAGGAAAATTAATAGAAAAAAAGGAAGAGAGAATAATGGAAGAAAAATATAGATTGTGACATCCGTGTAAGTCTGAAGAGACTGCATTGCCTAGAAACTTGAAAAAAAATGTGTAGGAGAGAAATGAATATATAGAAGGAAAAAAAAAAAAAGCCAGTGGCAGGGTCCTATGTTTGGTGTCCCCAGGCATCAGCGAGAAAGCCAGTGAAGCTGGAGGTAAGGAGATTGGAGGCAAGGAGATTGGAGAACTAATTAGGGGCTGATCATTGGGAGTCTCATAAGTCAGAGATAGAACCTTGAATACATTCTAAGTACGACAGGAAGCTTTGGGGAACATTAAATTAAAAATTGTGCCTCTGGCTCTTTGTATGCAGATATGACTAAAAGTGGCTAAGAACAAAAAGGCTTATGAGGCTCCTGAAGTATCTTAGTCATTATATAATGCAGCTTGGATCAGGATGGAGAAAAAATGATGTGATGTTCATTGCATGGTGTGGATCTATTTTAATTTCTTTTGAAGGACATGTGGTGAATGCTTCCAAACAAGAAGCACATATTTTTCCTGACATAAAATTTTCTTGAAGCATCCTATTAAAAATTTCCTTTTCCACTAAAAAAAAAATCTTTATTTTCTTGGTTGAGGTCATTCTAAAACTCTTACTACTTTGAAGACAGACCTCCCATAATTCTAATTTTCATACATTTTTACTCTTATTTCCCTTCTCTTTTTTTGCTCCCCTTCAGTAATATTTCTTCAAATTTATATCTGAAGCATTTCGTTGAATTTTGATGTCTGATATTATATCTATATATGTTAAAACATAAATTTATAGGGGCACCTGGGTGGCACAGTCAATTGAATGTCCAACTTCAGCTCAGGTCATCATCTTGCAGCTCGTGAGTTCGAGCCCTGTGTCAGGTTTTGTGCTGACAGCCCAGAGACTAAAGCCTGCTTCAGATTCTGTCTCCCTCTTTCCCTTTCCCACTCATTTTCTTTCTTTTGCTCTCTCTCTCAAAAATAAATAAACTTTAAAAAAATCCATAAAATCATATATTAAATACATTATAATATACTAATATATTAATTTAAATATATATAACTATATATAATTAGTGAGTTCTTTGTTTTCTAAATATACCTTAATATAGCATTCTTTTTAAATAAACTATATATTTTATCATAGTCCCCTGAGGCTGTCAATGATTTTGTTTGTTTTCTTTTTATAGTTTTAGTTTATTCAGAATTGTTTTTTCTTTCTGTTGGTTTGTTATTTATATTTCATATTAGAGTCATTCTATTCTTTAGTTGCCTCTGAGTTTTAGTTTTCTTATATTTAAGAGTGGGGAAACTAAAAATCTATTTGGAAGTTTGAGCCAGTATGTGAGGCCTATAGACTGTGGGATCATTGTAGGGTTATTGGCTAGTTTGTTTACTTTGTGCTTTTTCTCTTGGCTTAATCAGTTTCTCCTGAGAGAGAATTTCCACACTCCTGTCTGGAGCCTATCTGGAAGATAGGAAACAGAGGTAGATCTCAGCACTCAGTGTGTAAACACACTAAACCCTTCTGTTTCAGTGTAGCACTGCCTGGACAACCCGGGCTCATAACTCTTACCAGAAATCCCTACTTTACCCTATTTAGTCTTCTAATGGTTGGAAGATAAAGAGGGGAGATTATATGGAGATTTAATTGCTTCTCATATATACTTTCAATAAGTCTTTTTTTTTTAATTCTGCCTTTATCCTCCATCCCAAAAGTAATGATATTTAATCCCTGTCTTTTTTTTTTGAGATGGTTTTTATACATTATATACTCAAAGTCTTTTTCATTTTTCTCATTACTCATTTGGGATTCAACTTTCTTGGACATACTCATCTAACAGTTGTCTATCAACTTCACAGCTCTCAAAATGCATTGCTTTTATCTCCTTTTCTCTTTTTCTCTGTGGGTTTGTGTAATTTAAGACATCTTTAATTTCCACTTAGGGAATAAAGGTAAGTATGTTTTCACTCCACTATCTCTACCCAGAGTCCATTAGTATGAATTATCACAGACTGTGCAAAGGTAGAATGCTCCTATTTTATGAAAGTAAAACTTAAACTCAGAGAATCTATGTAGGTATTTTATATTCTCAATGTTTAAAACTGGTAGACTCAGAATTATTGTCCAGTTCAGAGTGACTCCAACCTGTGTCTCGTTCTCCTACATGCTGCTGCCTTGGTTAACACCCTTGTTTACAGTGGACTAAATGCAAACATATTGCCAATCTGCTGGGATAGTTAGCGGCTTATAGTCCCACGTGTCCCCCACACACATCCTATTGACTTTGTATTCTCACCCCAAAAGCATACAAGTCTGCAAATCTCCACTTTCCAATTAGTCAAGTTAGTGAAGCTTTTTAAAGAAATCCATAAAGCCTGCCTCTATGGTCCTGACATTTCGTAACTTCTGGATGATGGTCTCTGTGCCCCATCTTCATTAAAATATTGTGTATGGTGAGTCCTGAAGTGCTGACTCTGAGACTTCCTTAGAATGGGATGAGGAAGCATTTCCCCTGAGCCTTCCCAAAACCCAGGATAAATACAGAAATGGCATTTTTAATAGTCAAGCCCAGTAAGAAGCCAAGCCCACCCCTAATGTAGTTGTCTCCTGTCAGATAATCCATAGTTTTCTGATCGAGGCAGAACAGCTAGAGGCAGGAACAAAGGGGAAAGAGAATGAGCCTGGAGTTGAGTCATACAATGACTCATACAATAAGACCTGCAATGGAAGAGATGATCCATGTAGTAAAAAGAACATAGGGTATAAGCTGGACGCCTCAAAACCCAGGACAATGTAACCTCTTGGTGCTTGAGGTTTCTGTTCTGTGCAATCACTGTACTTATCTTGTCCTTAATTTAGTCTTTAGGAAGGTTCAAATGAGAGCAAGAGTGGTGATGTATTACCCATATGGAAGGAATTAAAACAAAAATCAACACAGTGATGATCATATTAAGCTTGGACAGTATGGCTAAGCAAGTTGAATCATGTTTCTAATATTTTCTCCACAACTTAGAGGCATATTTTTGTCCCCTTGGTTAATAGCCCTTTCTGTCACATACCTTACCAAAAACATAAAGCTTGCTGAAAATTTGCTTTGACTGTTCATTTCAGTCACACATTTTGGTCACTTATTAGCATTTATCTCTGAGGCTTATTTAATCTAATTAAATAGTGCATTAAACATAAACTATCCTGGGGTATTTACTGCCTCATGTGTGTTTTGCTTTCCTGTACTTTGTCAGAAGCTATGGGAAGTCAGTGGGTATATTTATTACTTCTTGTCATTTAATACCTATGCTGATGCTACCTATTTTCATTCACTTCTCCATCTCCATATTTATTGGTACTCGGGGCTCCTAGTGGTTCAGTTGGTTGAGTGTCTGACTCTTGATTTCAGCTAAGGTCATGATCCTAGGGTTGTGGGATTAGGCCCCGTGTCTCTGTGCTGAAGTGGAGCCTGCTTAATATTCTCTCTCCACCCTGCCCCCACTCACATTCTCTCTCTCTCAAAAATAAAAAACAAAAATATTTATTTTAAAATATGTGTCAGATACTAGGTTAGGTGCTAAGGGGCAGAAAGAAAACATGATTCTAGATTTGCATATTATTGAGGGGAAAAGAGACTCAAATGCTTCTGTATTCCACGTCCTGTGGTCCTATGTGTTACAGTGGGATTAGAGATGGAAGTTATCCTTGTCCTCAAAGAAAATTATTTCCATAGATCAGAAGCAGAGAAATAAATAAACATATACAACATAATGTTATCTGTTTAAGGTTGGAAGCGATCTTTGAAGACTGATGGGCACAGAGGAAAAATTTCTGTAGTGTTGCTTTCCAAGATAACTCACCCTGACCTAAGTGCTAATCAATAGTGTTGAGACTTTTAGCCAAAATTCCTTGCCAATCACATCTACTATCATCCCTTGTACCTTTGTCAACACTGGCATTTAAACTAATTCCGTCTTCACTTAGCAATTGTTGAACAGCATCTTTAGAAATATACACTAAAAAAAATAATCCCTTTACCTATTTCTTGCCATTAGTACAGTGGAGCAAAGATGTCACTCAGGTTACTCATACTATACCTAGTGCTTTGTATTTATTTTCTCATGGCCTGTATGATTGCAAAACACTATGCTCTCTCTTGCTCTCATGGTGGGAATATCACTTTTCACTTTTTCCATCTGATTAAGTATAATTTATGTATTAAGACTCAGGTGAAAGGGAAGCACTCTTCATGTCGCAGAACCAAGAGTTGGTATATGTGCATAACACTGTGAACAGACTCTGGACTTAAATATCTTTATTCCACTAAACCAGGGGCTACTCAAATACAAATATATTTGAGCAGAAATATGGCCTAATAGAATAGAAATAATGCCTAATTCTTCTCTGACCCTTTTCACCATCACCTAACCTCGTATTTAGCCCATAGCTGTACTTAATAACTGAATATTGAATATGAATAACATCATGAAGACAAGCTGCGACCATAAAACGTTGACAGTAAAATTCCACCAAATAACAGCATTCTTTTAGTTGAATGCGATCCATATTCTCAATACATTATGACCTATATGATTTGATCCCCAACGACTTTTGTAGATTCATTTCCTAAATCTCTTCCTCTCATTCATTGCTCTCCAAAACCTGGTGAGGTAGGTACAGATACCTCCCCATTTTCTAAAGAAATAAACTTAACCTCAAAAAAGTAATTTATTTGGTTTTGTTTATCCCTCTGAGAAGCAACAGAACAAGAACTGCACTCTAACTTTATGTCTCTCAGTCCAATGCAGTTTTCACCCCATTGTGGCTACACTTGACTCTTGCCTTTAACTATTCAAAACCTGTATAGCATTTTGTGATCCCTCCTAAATCATGGATTCTGATAAAAGCACTCTACTCCAGTGAGACAACTCTATATTCTAAGATAAGTAATCATCATTTAGGTCACTGGAAATCATTTATTAGCCCTGATGCCTCTTCTATGTTTGTTGTTATTTTTACACAATGTAATGTTAAGTGATCTTCTGTATACTCTTATTATTTCTCTCCCCTTATGTTCTCTGAGAACCAAAGGTTGTTTACGCATAGAACTTAGCACATGGCTATGAATTTTGTAGGTGCTAGTCTGCAATTATTTCCTCAAGTGCCAACATTCATTTTATAATTGGTCTATGAGATATGTTTGGAATCCTCAAATATTTTGGTGGAGTGATAATTAAATGATGCATAAACAATGAGATTAAGGAAGGAGAGTGGAGTGAGGTTGAAAAGTCCAAAAGCTACTGATGTCAAAAGTCCACCTTCTTTATCAACAAATCTTTTTCAGCACCAATAAACCTGTATGCCTGAGGGTAAGGCAAAAATATTCCTTTTTAGACTTTGGGAAATTCCTCCCTTCATTTCTCTGCTACTGTACTAGTCTACACCTATAGTGACGATTAGAAGATGCCCAATCCCATTCTTGTATACAAATTATCAAAAATTTCTTGATTAAAAAGTGATTTTCATTATAAAAGATTAATTCTCACAGAAGAATTTTTTCTTAAAAGAGAAGCTATAAGATTAAAATAGAAGCTGGTCTATAGTTACAGCACCCAGAATAATCACTTTGATATTTGATTTTAGTATTTGTACTAAGCAAATGTATAAATCTTTTGTTTCTTTTTATGGTAAAATAAAGATTATGGGAAACTAGCTTGTTTCATTTAACAATGTACCATGAACCTTTTTCCATTTCATTAACTATTCTACAACATCACTCTAATGACTATATGAATATATTTTTATGTATTACAAGAATATAATAAACCAATCCACTATTACTAGTTAGGCTTTATCTAAAGTTTTGCCTTGTTATTACAAACAATGTGTAAGCCAGTAGGTTTTGTGACTTACCTGGCACTCACTTTTGTTTTGTTTTGTTTTGTTTTAAAAATAGGGATAGCAATAGTAGCTGTCATGATGGGGATTAAAAAGCACACTTACGATGAGCGCTTGTGATGAGCACAATGGAGATTGTATGAGAATTACACTGGAATTAAAATAAAAGGCTTAATAAAAAATTATACCCGTGAGAGGGTTATGTGAGAGAGTAAATAAGCTAATTTATGGCAAACCAATAGGTGCCAGTGATTATTAATGATCATTCTTTTTTAAAAATATTTTTAATGTTCATTTATTTTTGAGAGAGAGACACAAAGAGTGTGGGAGGGTCAGAGAGGGAGACATAGAATTAGAATCAGGCTCCAGGCTCTGAGCTGTCAGCACAGAGCCCATGTGGGGCTCGAACCCACAAATGTAAGATCATGACCTGAGCCGAAGTCACCTCTTTAACCAACTGAGCCACCCAGGCGTCCCATTAATGATCATTCTTAAGCTGCTATCTACAACTAGTGATAATTTCTTTGTGCACATTTTTTGTCTGATTTCTTTTGAATTTCTAGGTTAGCATTGTTTTGTTTTTGTGTCTTATGATACATAGTGGAAAACTTACTTTCCCCTAAATGAACCACTGTACATACCCATCCATCTTTCTACATCTTCACCGACCTAGTTCTTCACATTACTTAGTTTTCTCAGGCCTGATGGATATAAAATTGTTATCTCTTTGCTATTTTAATTCAGATTCCTCTGTGGATGAATCTTTACATGAGTTTATTGATCCTTACTAGGTCTTCATTTATGAATTTTCAGTTACTATCCATTACCTAGTTTTATAAAGAGCATTTCATCAGTTTTTATTAAGTTGCAAAATATACTTATAAATTCAAGGCAACAACCTGTTCTTTTTCATATATATTTCAATTTTATTTGTTTTTCAAATTTGATTATGTATATCCTTTCACATCCACATGGAAGGTGTGAATTTTTATGTAACTATATGCATAAATCTCCTTTCCCTTAAAGTCAGGTTTATAAAGTCCTGTTCATTCTTAGACTATGCAAATACTCAACTATTCATTTTCTTCTAGAACATGTATTGATTTGATTTTTATTTAGCATTTTCATCAAAGTTTATGGTGTAACATTGAGATATCCTTTTATTGCCTCCCAAATAGTAAGCTAAAAAGTTTAATATTCAGGAATTTTATACTTATTTAAGATGATGTTTTTTATTATGTTTTTCTATCTGTACTTTTTAAACTAATAATATATTCTTTATTGTTTTAGAGCTTGTAATCGATTTGTAAAATGTTTTCTGGCAAATTTTAGTTTTTTAAACAAATTCTTCCAGCTGTCATAACCTGATCATAACCTGATCTCACCGTTCATGGGGTTAAGCCCCGAATTGGGTTCTGTGCTGACAGCTCACAACCTGGAGCCTGCTTTGGATTCTGTCTCCCTCTCTCTCTCTGCTACTTCCTGCTCATGCTCTCACTCTCTCTCTCTCATGAATAAATAAATAAACATTTAAAAATTTTTAATTAAGATATAAATGTGAAGTCTTTTCAGTGTTGAGTTTTCTAATTCAAAGATGTCGAATATAACTCTACACATTACATATACTATTTATATAATATTTAGATATTTAGATATATCTCAATATTTTACAGCACTCTTGATATTGATATACATATTTCTTAAATTTAGTTATACTTTATGACTTTTTATCATAAAGAGAATTTTATTATATTGATACAATCACTTAAATATTAAAAGAAAAATGTTGCTCATATATGACTTTTCTTTGCAATTTTCCAAGTTACTTCTTTTCAATAGTTTTAAAAATTATTTTTACTCATTTTTGAGACAGAGAGAAATAGAGCATGAGTCAGGGAGGGGCAGAGTGAGAGTCACGCACAGAATCCGAAGCAGGCTCCAGGCTCTGAGCGGTCAGCACAGAGCCCGATGCAGCGCTCGAACCCACAAATGTGAGATCATGACCTGAGCTGATGTCAGACGCTAAACTAACTGAGCCACCCTCGTGCCCCTCAACAGTTTTATTTAGATGTACTATGCTCACTTTTAAGACCAAAGAGAAAATCTTTTCCTGTCTCAAAGAGGGGAGCCACTTTAGCCAATATCTAATCATTATGCATAAGTGGCTTGTGTATTTGCCAGGAAGTATATGCCCTACCTGACCTGCCATTTCTTTTTGTTCCAGAAAACTTATGAGTTAAACTTCTTGGACATCGCAGGAAGAAAATCATGTAACTCATAAAAAATTATTTCACTTTACCATTTATAAACATATACTTTTCTTAGCTTATTGCATTGGATAGAAAGCTTAGTCTTTTTATGCATTAAAAGTATGTTTCACCCTGTATGCTGAAAAAATGTTGAGATAGGCAGGAAATCTTTAGGACAAGTACTACCACCTTACACTTATATAGCTTATTTTAGGTTTTGAAAATCCTTTAATAATATCTTTTCTTTTTTTTCTTAACAAGCCTATGATACACAGAGGTTTTATACTTTTTTCATTTATAATATGGAAAAACTTAGATTTTTAGATAACTCATCCAAGGTACTATAGCCAGCAATTTATAAGAACAGGACTAATCTTCAAGTTTTTCAGTTTCTAGGCTAGAGCTTTTTTCAAAATAACAACCCAGCTACCTACCTACTCTTGTATAAATCATTTGGAAACTCTTGAAATTTTGGATATAATAAAAATATTTCTGGTACATATAGATATTTCCATTGTGATGAGATGTTATTTGGCAACTGTTATTATTCAAAAATGTACAAATGTGTTTCACTGAACAACATGTAAAATAGCTAAATCACTACAATTTAACATCAGTTCAGAAAGTACTAAAATAGACCAAACCTTAAGGTACTGGGATATAAAAATTGCTAAAATACAACAAATATGTTAGAATAAAATAAGTTTTGCTGTAATTAACACAATATTATCCCAAATCACTATGGCCTAAAAATTTCTCTCAAACCACATGACCATTTTTGGGTGACCATGATAACGTTGTGCTCACATAGTAACAGAAATCCCCACTGACTTTTTAAACACATTTTCCCACAATCCACATGGCAGTGGAATGGAATATGGCTCATCAGTCTCTGGCTACTGAAGGTTCAATACAGAGGTGGGTCAGAATACAAAACTATGACTAACTGAAAAGGGGAGAGGAAGTGTAATCATACCATATATTTGGAAGGAGGGCTCAGTATATTTACAAACAATCCTGACAATTCTCAAAACTTCTGTACTGGAGCTACCCATGGTAATTTGGAGAAGACAGGAAGTAAATACATATGTATGGTAATTATAATATTTATAATAAACAGCAAAGTTGGGAGCAAAGTAATTATAGGAGTAGAACTCAATAACTGAATTTTCTTGAAGAAGATAGGAAATACTTTTCAGAGAAACTGGCATGTGGCATGAACTATAAAGACTAATTAACTAAGGAGGTCATAAAAAAAGTATTCTATTCATAAACTTCAAATTAATTCCTATTTATATGAAATTGGAAAATAACCACTATAGCAAAAAGCATAAAGAAATACTTATTTTCTGTGACTATTCTCAATAAGTTATATGGCTTTAGACTAAACAATTTGCCTCTCTAGACTACAAGCGTCATGAAAATATAAGGAAGGCCAATAAATAAGAATATTTTCAGCTTTATCATTATATATTGGAATTTTTTATGTTGGAAATTTGTCAGTAATTTGAAAATCCTAATATTTTGTTAATTGTTACATATCAAATAAAGGTGGATGGCACCTACCACGAATGGTTTTCATTGTGTAGGCCAATTCTAATTATTTAGAAGGATCTGAGTACGAGGCAGCCTGAAAAAAAAGTGTGAATCACTGAGAGTGACTTCCATGAACTCTGAAGTAAAAGTGGTATTGAGTACAGATGTAGGAGTAGTTATTCCCAAGAGTTCCTGCTATAGAAGTGGTACCGCTTTAAATGGTTGTTAGGCCTGTGATAAAAATAAATTGGTGTGATATTGGTGATATATGGAGATGTCACACCAGTATATTTTGATCACAGGCCTAACAATGGATGAAATGGCACCACTTTTATAGTCATATACTTTATATACCACTTTTTTATAGTGGGATATATCTTATACACACACACACATTCTATCTGATATATAAAATTTTAACAGCAATAGTCAGATGAATCATCTAGTAGTCAGAGTGCTCCTTTTCTTCCTTTAACATGCTTGCTACGACACTGAGGAAAACAGAAGACTAATTCACCCAGAACCCAGCACACAGTTTTAACCAGCCATACCTAGTATAGGAATTCTGTTTCCTATACCGAAAACTATCTCTGGATCTAGGAGTATGTATTTACAATTGGTGAAGAAAAAGAAAGCAGAGACAAATTATACTGCTGATCAGCATAAAATACAGAGAAATGTAGGGGAAAGTAGCAAATACCTTTTAAAAAGGTATTTTAGTTTCTTCCATCCTTTAAATGAACAATTCTTATTTTTACTTTTTTTTCTGAATAAACTGAAGTCTAAAACCTATTCTCAAATAACCTCTACTTTCTAAACACCTCCCTTAGAGATTTTCACCATTTTATAGCATTACATAATTTGCAGCAAATGAAGATTTATCATTCAATTGATATAATTATTAAATGATAAGCCATTTTTCTACTTTCAGCTAAGAATAATGACTGAATGAAAATGACTTGTCAGGCAATGAACTGTCTCTTGATTAGGTAGAATAGTATAGGTTTATGTTTTCCTTTTATAGTAAATAGACTACTTACCTGTGCAACTCTGTCATAAAACGTGCATTTCAGATTGAAAAGTATAGATAGAACAAATACCAGTGTATAATCTTTCTGCTTCACTACAGCAGAAACTCCTTTCCAGAAGTCAGCAGCTATTATAATTTTCAAATGTATTTTTTTCAAAACATTTCTTAGTTCAAGATTTATAACTATCTATTTACTCTTATCAAGTCCTAAGAGAGTTAAGACTTGTACTGTGGATTACAACTAAATCAATTATAAGAGAAAATAAGTGAAATAGATATGAAATATGTGAGTGAAAATGGTATATAACAACATACGGTCTATTTTTAATTGCCCCCAAGTAATTCCAATTATTTCAATCTAGTTTGTGATAGAAATCCAATAAGGAATACAAAAATATTTTAATTAACCCATCAGAGTATAAACTTGCTTAATTTATTATTCAATTATTGGCCATAAACAGATAACTTTCAGTGATGTTGACATGGATAAAATAGCTATATCTAGAAAACACTTAATCCAATTAATAATTATAAGCCATAATGGTACCTAATTTGATTTTCTATTATTTTCTAACTAACACTTTGTGTTCCCTTCTGCTCTGTACTCTTCCAAGCATATTCACTATCCACAATCCATATACACTTAGAAAAATATATCAGTAAACCAACACCATCATTTCTTTGTAAGACAACAAAATTACATCTGGACATTAGTTATTGTTCTTTCATTTGTTTATTACTTACTTGTTTGTTTTTTTATTGTCATTTTATTTTCTTTTGCAATACTTCCATAGGGATAGATCCTTACAATTTAAAAATAACCCTTTGATATCAATGTATTTAGAGGTGTACAATAAATCATCATGATGTGCTATTTACAGGTATTATTTCTCCAATTCTCCTAAAAATTTCTGTGCTCTTAATCTTTGAAGAAGGAAATAAATTATTATTATTATTATTATTATTATTTAAAACAATGAGAAGACTGAAGTGTAGACAAACTAAGTGAATTTTCCTGTGGTAGTAGTTATGTATGTGATTTTGGACTCAAGGTGTGAAACTTACCAAATATTTTTTATGTAGAAGAAAATTATTGCAAATATTTTCAGAGATAATTGTGTAAATAAAAGCTACAGCTATGTAAAAATGGAGAAACCTTATGTAGGTATTGGAGGAGTTTGCCATTAAGTTAGGATGTCTCATTAACTAGTATGTCTAACTATCCTTAATGACCTGACTAGAAATCTACACATTCCTATTGCTTGTAAACTGTAATCCTAACCAGTGCCATCCAATAGCCACCAGCCACATGTGACTATTAGTCTGACATTAAATATTTAAATAAACTGACAATAAATAAAAGTAAAAATTTGGTATTCATTTGCTGAACTACATTCCAAGTGTTCAACAGGTCAATAGTCACATGTGGTTACTGATTATTGTAAAGGACAGTACAGTTGGAGACGGGTTTTTTTTTTGTTTTTTTGTTTTTTTTTTTTTGCTGGGTCTCTGTCTGATTTGGGTATCAAGGTGATGCTGGCTTCATAGAATGAGTTTGGAAGTTTTCCTTCTACTTCAATTTTTTTTAATAGTTTTAAAATAATGGGTATTAGCTCTGCTTTACAGACAGAAACAATCTTATTGACAAAAATGTGCTAATTGCAGGGGACTTTAATACTCCACTGACAGCAATGGATAGATCAACCAGACAGAAAATCACTAAGGAAACAATGGACCTGAACGACACACTGGAACAGATGGAACTGATAGATATATTTAGAACTCTGCATCCTGAAGTTAGGAAATTCACCTTCTGCTCAAGTGCACATGGCACATTCTCCAAGATTGATCACATACTGGGGCATAAAGCAGCCCTCCATAAGTATAAACGAATAGAGATCATACCATGCACACTTTCAGATCACAATGCTATGAAACTTGAAATTAACTACAGGAAAAAGTCTGGAAAACCTCTAAAAATGTGGAGGTTAAAAACCACCCTACTAAAGGATGATTGGGTTAATCAGGCAATTAGAGAAGAAATTTAAAAATATATGGAAACAAATGAAAATAAAAATACAACAATCCAAAATTTCTGGGACACAGCAAAGGCAGTCCTAAGAGGAAAGTATATTGTAATCCAAGCCAATTTCAACAAACTACAAACGTGCAAATCCAAAATCTAACAGAGCTCCTACTGGAACTAGAAGGGGAGTAGCAAGAGCACCCCAAACCCAGCAGAAGAAAAGAAATAAAAAAGATCAGGGCAGAAATAAACGATATAGAATCCAAAAAAAACAGTCGAGCAGATCAATGAAACCAAGAGTTGGTTCTTTGAAAAAAATAAACAAAATCGATAAACTTCTAGTCAGCCTCCTTAGAAAGAAAAGAGAGAGCACCCAGATAGACAAAATCATAAATGAAAAAGGATCTATTACAACCAATCCCTTAGAAATACAAGCAATCATCAGAGATTACTATGAAAAATTATATGCCAACAAACTTGACAACCTAGAAGAAATGGACAAATTCCTTAATGCACATGTACTACCAAAATTAAAACAGGAAGAGATAGAAAGCATGAATAGACTGATAACCACTGAAGAAATCAAATCTGTTTTCAAAAATCTCCCAATGAATAAGAGCTCAGGGCCAGATGGATTCCCAGGGGAATTCTATCAGACATCTATTTTAATTTTTAAGACAATTTTTAACTCAGCATTATTACGTATTTGCTATTTTCTATACCAACTTACTCCACTTTTTTGTGAGTACAGTTTTAGACAGATTATATTAACATATGGGTAAGTAACATAGGTATGTTCTATTTCTTTCCATATATACTTATTTTTATTTATCTCTTCACCAAAGGACTCTAATAATCTTATAATTTCTTTACTACTCCACTGACTATATTCTCTACAATCTTCTCCTTTTCTTTTTGATCTATATATGTACCAGTTTGGAACCAAGATTCTCTACATAAATGTTTTATGACAACCTGAAAGAGAGGATCACCTGTATCAAGGGTCAGCACATCAAGTGCTATGGGCCAAATACTGCCCACTGACTCTTTCTGAGACTGCACTCAGACTGGTTTTTACAGTTTTAAAGTATTTGAAAAAAAGTCAAAAGAATTATATTTTTAACTTATGAATATAGTATGAGATTCAGATTAGTTTTCCATTTAGATGTTTTTAAGCCACGCCCATTTATGTATTACCTACGGCTGCTGTGTGTCACAAAGAGCTCAGTAGCTGGAGCAAATACCGTAGACGTACAAACTAAAATATTTACTGTCTTGCACTTTATAGGAAAGATTTGCTGATCTCTCATCTACATAATTAAATGAACAAAGTAACGGCATGTCCTGTCTGTGATTAATATCAATGGGTTCATTTTAATTGAATCATTCAGGCTAAAATAAGTTGACATTGTGCTTTAGAGATAGGAGTGAAAGAGGTGGGGTGATATTTTGTACTTTATCATAATGTACATTTGATAGTACAAAAACAAAAATAAAAACAGAAAATGATACATAATAAGATGAAAAAAATAGTAGAAATATTTTGTATATATCCAAGCAGTTTTCTAATAAGCATCATTATTTTAGAGCACAGATATAAATAAATAAGACTCACACACACACACACACACACACACACACACACACACAATGGAAAAATCACCAGGCAAAATCTTGGTGTTTTTTTTATCTCTGACTTCATGAAGTACAGAGGGATGAAAAACATTTGACTACATTAAATATAGATCAGTAACAACTATACTAAGAGAAATGAGAGCCACATGCTCTTCTGGGGGAAAAGCTCACAGAGGCAAAAAAGAAAGAGAAAATTGATATTAGCAAAGGAGCTTGAAGGTTCCCTCTCCTGAGAGCCAGATGAGTTTCCACTAACATATCAAGGGGACTGATATACTGGTTGCAAGATCAGAAAAATAAATCAAGTATGATATAAAACTAATGAATATTTCTATATAATTAATTGGCATACTTTCTTCTGTGTTCCTCTTTTAGTGGGAAACAATGTAAGAGTGCTAACCTTTTAAATAACGAAGGACAGGGGCACCTGGGTGGCTCAGTCGGTTAAGCATCCTAACTTGGTTTTAACTCAGGTCATGATCTCTCGGTTTCAGAAGTTTGAGTTCTGTGTCAGGTTCTGCACTGGCCGCACAGCACTTGCTTGGAATTCTCTGCCTCCCTCTCTCTCTGCCCCTCCTCACTAATGCTCTCTCTGTCTCTCTCAAAATAAATAAATGAACTTAGAAAAATTTAAATAATGAAGTGCCTGTAATTCCTAAGGTGGGCTCTGGAAACAAATTTTATTTCAAAATCTGAATAACTAACCATGTTAAAAACATATTTTATGCACTATTAAATTTACAAAGGTATTTTTAAAATATTTATTTATTTTTTAACTCTTGAGGAACTATAGTTGTCTACAGGAATATGGGATTTCAGAAGAAAGCTATTTTCATTGGCAAATGTTCAGTAAGTGTCCAAAAACAAATCTGTATCATAATTAGGTCATAGTTCTATAACTGAGTCAAGGGAGTGCTTACTATATTACAGGGATTATAGTAAGTCATTTACATGAATTATTAACTTACTATTTAGAAACAGTGACAAGTTATTCTTGCTACATACATGAGAAAATTGAGATTCTCAGAAAAGTTGTATCTGTTGTCTAGCTAGTAGAAAGTGATAAAGCTGAACAACCAATGCCAGATGTTTGTTCAAATCTAGAGCATACCATTATCAGGACACTGCTCTGCATGTATTTATGGCAAGATCATCCCAAGACCAACCATAACTCATAAGATAGCTGAAAAGTAAAAAGCACAGACTTTGGACTCAGATAGACCTGGATTAGTGTTCAAGTCGATAATACCAAGTCCTAACTGAGAAGGTATTTAACCTCTTGAACTTCAGTTTTCTCATCTGTGAAATGGGTGTAATGTTATCTATTACACAAAATTACTATGAAGGTCAAATAAGTTAATTGTTTCTCTGAAGTTTACCATTCTCTCTCCAGGTAGATTTACTCTGTCTACTTGGTGAGCCTTATATTATTGTAGCATTTATCACACTGACCTTTAATATTTATATTCAGCATAATGTGTTGCATTCTAGCAGATCTGAACTCATTAAAATAGTAAAAATTATTTCATTTCAAAAATAGCCTGTTAACTTATTCAATAATTGAATAGCTTGGTTTACAGCTCCAAAAGGTTTTTTTCACCCCTCATAAAGCACACAGATAATATATAATTAACAAAGGAACAAACAATTTCAGGTAATGATAAGTGTTATAAAGAAAAATAAAATAGGGCAAAGGGATAAAGAGGATATGTTTTAGAAAGGCCACTCAAAGACTGCCCTTCTGAGGACACCCTTGAGGAAAGGCTTAAATGAAGGCAGTCAGCCAAGCCTAATTCAGGAAAAGACGGCACCAGGCAGAGGGCAGAGCTCAGGTAAACGTCAGTGTAACCCAAGTGTATGGAGGTAGAGAGAAGAAAGTAGGAGATGAAACTCAGAAGATAGTAGGTCTCACACTTAGTTGTGTGGACTGTAATCTAAATGTGATAGGAATCCATCCGAGAGTTCTGAGTAGTGAGAGGCATGATTTCAGTTGTGTTTTTAAAAGAGGCTTCTACCTGTTCCCTGGGGGAATGGGGAAGGAAAGAGGTCAGTGAGGTAGCTATATTGGTCTTGCTAAGGACAGATGGAATTGTGACTTGGACTCGGGACAAAGAGAGGTGAGTAGTGCTCTGATTTGGGAAATATTTTGAGGGTGGAGATAACAGGTCTTGTTGCCAGATTGGTTATGGGATTTCAAATGTAATGCTTTTTTTTTTTTTTTTTGTTAAAAGATCTATTGCTCTCACTGTCTGTCTGCAGCAACAAATGAGAAGTTTATGAAAGCAACAAATAGCTAACTATGACTCAGCGAAAGTTTGTGAAAAACAAAGTTTTTGTTAAGACCCGAGGGTATGACAGACACAGATCCACATAGACTGCTTATAAATAGCTTAAATGCTATTGAAAGCTAAATGCCTAACATTTATAAATTGAGTGCAAGAAGACAGCATTGTCATGATGCTTTAAGAGGTATTTTGACACCTCCTCCTCCATCTCTTAAACCAACACCCCATGTCCTGCTATTCTTTGATATGATCAGTGAATATTTTCTCTATCTTCAGGAAAATAATACACTAATGCTGTTTGAAGCCCCTTTCCCTCTTCCTGTCAAATTTCTGGGCAGATTAAGAACTTTCTAAAAATAAACACAAACATCTACATGCTAACCAGGGTGTTTAGTCTTTAATTATTATTATTATTATTATTATTATTATTTTATATATACCACACACTTGCTTGGTAATTGGCTAAAGCGATGATGTAAAATCTATAGTCATCAGTATCTTGAAATGAAAAGCTCTTAAAAAATATAAAAAAAGGAAGATGGTTATGTGATACTACCCAAGCCTCCTTCTCTTCGTAGGTCACTGGGGCTGTTACTGGTATGCTGCCGCTGGTCAATATGTTCAAACTTGTGAGTCTGTGGAGCAGAAGGGGCTGCAACGCATAGTATGCCTGGATCGATACTTAAGCCTAAAATAGGAATTCTGGAGCTATCCTTATGTCCCAAGAAACTGGCTTATACTTTTTATGCCTTTCAATTTGTCCGTTCTGGTCAGCTTAATTGTAGCTGTCATTCAATGCAAGTAATTAGTTTAATCACCATACCTGCTGGAGTGGTTAGTCCAGGCAGGTAGCGTGTGTTTGATTCAATGTGTCCTAGGCTTAGACTTGAGTAAAGTGGTCCAAAGGTTGAGTGGAGGGATTGTTAGCTCCTTTTAGGAGGTGGGGTTTCCTGATACCAGCAGTTTCCATCTGGTTTTATAGAGCTTGTCTTTTATTTTTTATTTTTTATTATACTTTATTGTCAAATTGGTTTCTGTAACACCCAGTGCTCATCCCAGAACATGCCCTCTTCCGTGCTCTTCACCCATTTTCCCCTGGAGCCTGTCTTTAAAAAGATGACATCTAAGTCCTGAAAGTGGGAGAACAGATGGATACTCTTCCCTACCACTATCCAGTTACTTCTTTCAAACTTAGATGACACACAGGTAAGGTATTCTGATCTTATGAGTATTGACTTTCCATCTGCCTAAATTACAGCCTGGTTGATGGACACTCGTTTTTTTCTCTATGGCCTTCTCCCAAGCTGCTTACAAGGTGTACAGTCTTGCCATGATCACGGGTCCCTGAGAGACTATATTTCCCCAAAATTAGTATTTTCCTTCTTCCACATACAGTGTGTTGTCAGAAGCAGCACATGGAATGAGAACTTTGGAGCTGGTCATCCTGGATAATTTAA
Organism: Suricata suricatta; assembly: GCF_006229205.1. Lineage (NCBI taxonomy): Eukaryota > Metazoa > Chordata > Mammalia > Carnivora > Herpestidae > Suricata > Suricata suricatta. Next base: position 61,901,415 of record NC_043710.1, read on the forward strand.
TTTCCTTTAGGTAAGTGACTTAATTCTTATGATGCTCAATTTCTTCATTTTTGAAACAGGTACATCAATTCTGACTTCACAGAGCTCTCCTAAAGAATAAATTTACTCAAGCATGTAACCCACTTAGCTCATGTCTAGCATAGTGTTGGTGTTCAACAAATGATGGATAATTTTTTTCTGAATAAAAAAATGATTCATTACACATTTCCTAAGTGCACTATGTAATTTTCATGATAACCCTATATGCACTTATTCTTACTGGTGGAATAAACAGATGAAACCCTTGAGAAGATTAAGGAAACAGTTAATAACATTTAAATTCAGGAAACATGCCTAAGAAATTTAAAAGATGTATTTACACTAATGTTTCTCCTTTTGTACTGAGCCTTATGAGCAAAGATGACATAGCTTATTTATATTTGAATATGCTCAAAACTTACTCATAATCCACACTTTAAGTATCCTTCAAAGACAGTATGAGGCAATGAATATACCTATTTTTGTTCTTTAACTGAACTGCAGGTCCTAAATAGCAAGAGTATTTTCTCAATTAGAACTAGAGTATATATTTTATTTTTTAAATGTATTTTTATTGAGATATAATTGGCATGTATCATTATGTTAGTTTCAGATATAGAACAATGATTTGATATTTGGGTGTATTACAAAATGATCACCACAATAAATTTAGCTAACATCAATCACTACGTATAGTTACGAAGAAATGTTATTTTTTTAATGAGGACTTTTAAGTTTGCTCTCTTAGCCAACTTTTATATATGAGAGACGTTATTAACTATAGTGCCTATGCTGTAATTATATTCTACTCTAAGTCTATTTTCGAGAGAGAGAGAGAGAAGGAGCAGAGGGAGAGAGAATCTCCAGCTGGCTCCCTGCTGACGACAGCATCGATCCTGTGACACTGGGTCCATGACACCTTTTGACTCCCTTTCAAACATTTCACCCACCTCCCACCCACGTCTTTGGCAACCACAAATCTGTTCTCTGTATCTGCAAGTTTGTTTTGTTTGTTTATTTTTTAGATTCCACATATAAATGAGATCATACGGCATTTGTCTTTTTCTATCTGACTTACTTCACTTAGCATTAGCCCCCTCAAGGTGTTGTGTTGTTGCAAATGGCAAGATGTTGTTCTTTTTTTTATGGCAGAATAACACTCTTACGTGTATATGTGTGCATGTAACCACATTCTTTTTATTTTCTTTATGCCTTCATCATCTATAGTGCATATATTTTACATTATTTTTGAAGCACTGACTGACCCATATAAACTCTGAATACGTGCCTTGCCTAATGCTGAATGAATTAGGTAATCCAGCTCTCTTTACAAGCCATCTGTTTGTACGTGTGGTCATTGACAAACAGAGCAAGCAATTTAAGTAATTATCAAAACCAGCCTGCACATGTCTTTGGAAAAATCGAGTTTCCTCAAAAGACTACTGTAGTAGTTTGATACAGTATAATTTAAAAAATCTTGTTTGTCTTCTGCCCAATGTTGTTCTCAATACACTGCACTAACTAGCTCATAACTAGCGTAACGATAGAATAAGTCAGAAAAGAGATGAACCATTCAGGTTTCTTTGTATTAGAAAGAGGGAGAAATATCAGTAGTAATGGCCACACTTAATTAGCAAAAACATGGTCACAAGCAAACAGAGCCTCAGATGAGAGTAAGGGCTGAACACCTGTGGCTAAACTAAAGAGAACATTTATTTAAGGAAAGACAGGGATTTCTGTTGAACCAAAATACACTTTTGTGCAAATGAGAAAAATAATTAAATCATATTTTTTCATACCCTCAACAGCTAGGCTCAGGAAAACTTTTCAGAATTCAGAAGAAGAACACACATGCACAGTGTGCCATGCCACCCCCTGACTCAGGTTGAGATGACTATGTCAGATTCAGAATTGAACTAAGGAAAAGAATGCAGTCTCAGAAGCCAGTGGTTAGGTAGGAGAAAGCAACCTCAGGGTGCATCTGGAACAGAGTTGGGTCAAGGGCACAGCTGAACATGAATGGCTGCAAGGTAGATTTAAGCAGGTAGGGTTTACATAGATCTATTTATTGCTGCTCTACTACTCAACCTGAAAGTCCGGAATCTCCATGTCTAAGATGTGAATGCCATAGCCCTCAGTTGTATCTTTGTTGTATACTACACAACTGAAAACACCCAGATGTGACAGATATGCCTGTGAGAAAGCATAAGACATTTTCACACTTATATATGACATGCAGTGCAAAAACCACACCTAGACACAAATATAGAATAGTCTAAGACAAGAAAAAAAAAGTAATCCAAGATGATTATTATGTAAGAATCTGTATTTCTTCCCAAATTCTTTCCATTTCTAGTTCCTTTTTGGTATGCTTTGTGTCACTTCATTAACAATTTTGTCACATGAAATATGAAAACTACACAGGGATTTAGGGATAATTAACTTTTAATTAGTTAACTTCATAGGTGATGGACTTGACATCCCGAAAGATCAAAGGGCCTGCGATGACAGCACCCAAAGAGAAAAGTACAAACAAATTCTTAGCTGCCTGATCACTGGTATTGATTTCAGTATGCAAATTTATTAGTCATTTTAAGGAAAAATAACTGTTAATCATTTTATGCATGCGTTTAAATAATTATTTTGCCTTTTGCTAGTCATGCATGCCTTTCGTCTTCCCCCTCCAGTTCACCTTTCACATAAGCAATTGCTGTGATCATTCTACACCAGAACTAACCAAAATAGGATCATGCAAATCCTCTGTATGGAATATTAATATGTTTCTGTTCTGTGTATTGATTTATTCATTTCTTCAAAATATATCTATCATGTATATGAAAGACGCTGGTTAGACTAATGAAAACACACCTGGTTTCTGACCTCATGGCATATCTGGTGAGAGACTGATACTATGGCAAAGGAGCAAAACACCATATAAATAAATACATAATTATAAATTTTGCATAGTGATAATAAGAAAAATAGGGGTTATTCTAAAGTCGATGTTGCAAGAGAAAGAGGGATTCACTAAAGAGACAAAGTCACTCAGGAGTAAAGGACAGAGTCTGGAGTTGAGGAGACAACGCCTGTGCACTTGTGAGCTATCAGCTGCAGGTTTACACGCAGTCACACTTCTGAATCTCTTTGGCCTCATCTCTCTCCCTTCTCCTTATTGCTCCACAAAATTTTCCTGCACCATTTCTTCAAGATACTCCCCTTTTCCATTCCTAGAAATATAATTCAGACTCTACAACCCAGTTAAAAAATACTTCATCCTTTGACAAACCCATTAGAAGGCCTCACCATGGGTTCTCACCACTCACCCAGGACTCTCACATGTTTTGCACAGATTCCAATGACCACTTTGCTGATTTATTTGCATTTGTTTGTGTTATGAGACTGTAAATACAATGAGAATAAGAACTATGTCTTACTTATTTGTCTAAATGAATACATTAATAAGTCAATTCCTCAAGTCACAAAAAATGCTTCAAAAGTGTTAGTGACGAATTTGGGACTATGCCCAAAAATCGAAATCCCCAATCCAGATCCACCTGGCATCTAAGCACACAAACTGGGTGTATCTTTAAAACATGACAAGGTATCAGAAAGACAAAGGTAATTTATATGGAGTTTGAGGAGGGAGATAATATTGGTTCTCTTCATGCAAATCTAAGAAAATGTGTTTGGAAAATGACATTCAATTTAGAGCACTGCCAAACTGCATAAACATGAGGACACAGAAAAGAAAAACAGAATGTGTTAGGCAAATGAACATGTTGGCTTAGAAAGAATCACAAGGATTCACACCTGAATTGGCTACTTGACAAGAAGGAAGAGAACAGTGTGATGCATAAATAAGAGAATGAAATACTGGATATTTTCTCAAAGGACCAAAAAAATAAAAATCTAAGCCAAGGTTTATTACAACTAATTACTGTAATAAACGCATAACAAACAGTAGCTATAGTTTTTAAAGCATGTTTATATTCACTGCCTCAAAACTATACGATAAGATAAGGTTAATCTGTATATGATCTCTGTTTAATAGCTTGGGAAAAGGGGTCTGATTTGCCAAAATCATATGAGAGTTAGAATTTTATGTGAATCATCAGTTTCTTGGGAGAGTATGCTTGTGGCTCTATCACAATGGAAACAACCTTCCGTAAGTGAGTGCCTGCCTGCCTTTGGGATCTGATCATTTTCTGACAGGTCAATGCATGTCCCAGTGCAAGACACTATTCCACCTTACTTCAGACAAGAGATAAATAACAGCCCTGCATAAATCTGTTCTGTTTTGGTAAATATACATTATAAATATACTGATACCTTACAATTAAAAGGAAGCCTAAAAGAAAAACTTCTGGAACATAATCACATAATTATAATAAGCATTCAATTTCATATTACAGGTGCCTTGTTAACTTCCACATTAAAAAAAAAAATAAAAAAGCAGTCGCAACTTTGATTCATGTTAATTTCATATGACTTTTGTATCCTACCATCCAGGAAAACCTTATCTTATCTCTCTGTTGCCTTCTCATTTGTACATTTGATGGTTTTTCCTTCTTTGTCTTTTCCTGGATCTCTCCATGTAAGTAATTATATGATTCTTATTCTTCTGTTTTTAACTATTTAAAATTGCTTCTTTTCTAGAAAATAATTTTGACGATTTGAAAAAGAGAAAGGACATCTTGGTGTCCACCCCTAGTTTTGATCTTTTGCTCCAACAAAGGATGGAGAATACAGTCCTGAGTAGTGGGAGGACTGGGAAATGGAGCTGTTGTATCCAATACCCATATCTACTAGAGACATGACCTTGAGCTTATTCAATCATGTTCTGTACCTCCTTAGGGGTGGTTTTCTTAACCTCCCATAGCTGAAGAAGGTTGAGTGTTGATGTAAATAGCCTTGGGTCAGAAGGCATTTTTTTTGATTGATGTTTATACACTGAATCCTACCTCCAGGAGAGGATGAGTCTTTCTGGCACTCAGTTGAAGGGATGAACAGGAGGTAACAAAGTTGTCATTATCTGAATTTCTATTATCAGACATAATCTTCTCTGAACCATGTCAGCACTGCTGAAATGAAAAGAGTTCTACTTATCAGGGTATTTGATTTGCAATGACAGCTGTCAGAGGGCTCTGCTAAGGCCCAGATTTTAAAAGGCAGGATTGGAGAACAGCTTCCCAAGTCCTTGTTTGCCTCTATTTTTCCCCCTTACTTTAGTTTGAGAGAGCAAATTCTAAATTGTATTTCATGGTTCAGAGAAGATAGAAAGAGAGCTCAATTATCTATGTTTATTTATCATTTGTACCAACTGGATAAATTGTCATATTCTATACTACTAAACCACAAACCAGAGATTTTGGTATATTTTGCAATATTTAGTAGACTCCACCCAAGAAAATTAACTTTAGGTCAGAGGAATCCATTGCTATATGGATAGTTTGGCTTCTTAAATTTGTTAGCACTTGACAAAGAGCAAGGCCTATTTATATATTTTTCTGATTAAAATGTTAAGATCTGGGGGATGCCTGGTGGCTCAGTTGGTTAAGTGTCCTACTCTTGATTTTGGCTCAGGTCATAATCTCATGATTCCTGAGACTGATTCCCACATCATGCTCTGCACTGATTGCGGAACCTGCTTGAGATTCTCTCTCTCTCTCTCTCTCTCTCTCTCTCAAGATAAATGAACAGACATTTAAAAAGTAAAATGAAATGTTAAGATCTGTTATGGGACTTTTAGAGAATGACATAGCTAGAAGAAAATTTATGCAGATGCAATGATAAGCAAAAAGAATATGGTACTAATGATCCTAAAGTTTACAATCTAGAAAGGAAGTCAAATATAAACATACACAATTACATATTCAATTATACTGAAATAATTGATATGAAGGAAAATATCTGCTGCTAGGTAAGAGTATAATATGGAAATCTAACTTAAATTAGAAATTTGAAGAAATCTTTACAGATTTGCCTATTTTGTGGATAACGAAAGTTGGCTAAGAACATCTTGAGGGAAAAAAAGTTAGCAAATCACTGCAAGAACTGATAATCAAGGCAAGATCTTTCCTCAATCCCCAAGTCAATGTATTTTCTAAAGTCTGTGTGAATTCTACTTCAACACTGTGATTTTGTTTATGTCATCCGTGCAAGGCTACTGCTTCCAGGCATTCAAACATTAATCTAAGTATTCCTGTAAAGATTTATTGTGGATGTAATTAAAGTCCATAATCAGTTGACTTTAGCTAAGGGAGATCATCCTAGAGCATCTTGATGTGCTTGATTCAATCAATCAAAAGCCCTTAAAAGCAGACTAGTCCTTGAAGGAGGAATTGCACTGGAGAACAGTGGCTTCAACTTATGCCCCTGAGTTCCAGCTCCTTCCTGACAATCTGCTCTATGGAATCCAGGTTTGCCTAGCAAGCTGCAATTCCTTGCAATAAATCTCTCTATATAGATCTCTTACTGGTTCTTCTCTTGTTGAAGTCTTACTGGTTTAAACCTTCACATTTGTACCTGATACAGAGAAAATATAGATAGCTCTTCAAGCATCAGTAAGCTATTTTAGAAAGTGAGTGAAAAAATATTTAAACCATTTTTGGAAGAATTTTTGAAAGTTATTTTGAAGCGTTATATTTTTCTTTCCTTTTTCAAAGACAGTTCTCCAAAATTCCATGGCACAAAGCTGAAGAAAGGAGTGAAACAATGGATAAATTTTTCTCTCATTGTCTTGGGAAAAGGCATTCAACTGGAATAAAGATGACTTGCTTTCAGGTCACAACCCTGCCACTTTCTAGTTCATCAGCTTTTTGAACTTCACCTTTGTCAATGTCGAATGAAGTTCATGATCGCTGTCCTGCTTACCTCTGGGCTTGCTGTGAGCATTACAGAGATTACAGATGTGAAAGCACTTTGCTTAATATTAGTGCTTTTAACAAAATAAGAAGTAGAACAACATGGCAGATTCAATTTTGATCGTGTGTCATTTGCTTGATCTGCAACAATGCCTCAGTAGCTTTGCACAGCATAGGGACACAGATGCTTTCTTCTTACTATGACTTACACGCATGCAAATTGTAGACAACAGAACAATGTTGGTATTACATGTCAAAGCACAATGGGAGACAGAATAAAAAAGATTATAATCAAGCTGCAAAAATCTCTTCAGTCAACTTTCTGTCTCAAATATGTCAAATGCTATTTCTTGGAATTTGAGGCACTCCATGGTTGAGATTATTAGAAAGTACATCTACCTCAGGGAGGCACACTACAAAATTTTAGTAATAAAATGGCAAACACACATGCACACATATGTGAACACATACAGGTTATTATGAATTATTTCTTGTCACTATTATGAACTCTACTTGTCACTATTTTCTTAGATATATAAAGAATATTTTACATACCTCTTTGCTCTGGCACTGAGAAACTGTTTGTATTGAGGTTTCAAATGATTTTCTGATCAGGAAAACAAAGGGTTAGGTAAGAAGGGGAATGAACTATTTTAGATCTGTAGTGTTTCTATGGCCTTCCACTAACTTCATCAAGAAGCATTAAAAAAAGATGTAGAAATGGTACACAGTATTTTCAGAAAGTACTGTTACAGAATTAATGCTAAGACTTTTTAAAGTTCTTAAAATAAACAAAGAAGCAGAAGAAAATAAAGTTGCCCTACACTTTTTATGTAATCATTTTATATAGACAAAGGCAATATAGATTTAAAAGGAAGAAGAAAACAATAATTATCTAAAATACATGATAATCTATAATAGAACAATTATTAGAATCACAAAGTTTCAGAAAGATATAAGGCTAGTATTCAAAAATTGATTACTTATTCCTTTTCACCAGTAAATCCAAGCTGAAAATGAGATAAAATATAAGCATTTGCTTTAGCAACAAAATTATAATGTATCTAGAAATTAATCTAATAATTTCTTTTGAGGAAGTTTATGAAACTCTATAAAGAACATAATACAAAATACAAATATATGAGAATAACTCCACACCAAATATAGTGACTTAGCATTATAAAGATTTCAATAATCCCCACATTGATAATTTTAAAGTAATTTTAATAAAAATATAAGATTTTTTGAAACATTAATAAGTTAATTGTAAAATTTGTAGGGCAGAATACTAGTGTACCAATAGTAACACAACTTGAGAAACAATATCAATGGTAAGAGGTTTCATTTACCAGCCATTAAGATACTTAGAGCCACATTAAATTAAGCAATTGAATACAATTAGCAAAAGAGAAATAAACCAGTGTGTTAGGAGTCCAGCAAGTTAACTATGCTATTTTTTTTAAATTTAGTTTATAATGGAGGTAGCATAAAATATAAGTACATCAATGTAGAATGAGTTATTTTGTAAAAGAATATTGGAAATATCAGTCCATTGTTTCATAATAATGATGTTGATGACAATAAAAATAAAATAAACAAATAACAATACCTATGCAGCATTCAAAATGTGTTGGGCAATGATCTAAACACCTCAAATTTACTAACTCTTTTGATAAGGCAGTGTTATAAGGTAAGCGTTATTTGTGCAAAATTTTAAAGATCAGGAAACCGAGGCACGGACTAGAGTTAAGAAAATTGCACAAAGTGACACCCAAGTAACAGTCAGGATACAAACTCAATGGACTGGCCATGAAGTCTTATCATGTATCCATTATATTTTGCTGCCTTTACAGGGGAAAAATTAATTAGATCTTTATCTCTTGCCATATATATACAAATAAATTCCAGATGGCATAAGGACACATATGAAATTTAAATCTAAAAGTATTAACTGCAGTGGAATATACAAGGTAAACAGATGGATTACCTACTGGAAATTGATATTCTGTGTATTTCTATAATAAATAAGGAACATCTGAAGATAAGTGAAGAAAAGCAATAAAAGCAATGTAAAAATAGGCATTTGAAAACAGGTAATTTATCAACCAGAAAGCCTATATGGCTAATAAGAATATTAAGAAATGTTCAACCTCAGTAGTAATTAACGAATGTTTTAAAGATGAGGTTTTTACTTATGTGCATTAGACTGACAGAAAACAAAATGCTTTTGATTAGAACCAAGTACTTGCTAATGTGAGTTAAAAGTGATAATAACCATTTAGAGAATGATCTGGAAAAACAAAATTAAATATGAGTCCTCTGCCTGATTCATTCTATTTCTGAGTTTATCCACCAAACACAACCTAGTAAAGGAGTCCATGGAGACAGGTTCAGGTCCTTATCACGTTATTGTCAGGAAGTGTTGGAGACAACTTAAGTGACTTTACCAGAAATAATATGTACCAGGAATTCTAGGAGTGATTAGAAGAAATGACCTAAGACTATATAGAGAAACAAAGGGGAATAAGATATGCAGGCTTCCAGTGTGTGTGTGTGTGTGTGTGTGTGTGTGTGTGTGTGTGTGTGTGCGTGTGTGTGCGTGTGTGCGCGCTAAATGACCGGCTGAACAGGTAAAATGGAAGTAACTATAATTTTGTCACATTAACATATATTTCGGAAAGTAGAGAAGACAAAGGGGAGTTAGAATATTTTCTTTTATAGAGATCTATTTGGTATGCTCTTAAAGTTATATTTACATGTAATATTTTTTAATATAATGTTGAAATCACACTTTCACAATTTAGTGATGCTTCTTTGTCTTATATAAAAAGAGCATTGGTATATCAAACCAAACGTAATAAAATCAAATAAATTAAACCATCTTCTTCAAGAATGAAAGAGAATAAGCTTTTAGTTTAGCCCTCATATTCTAATTAATTTGATAGAAATATTAATATTACTATTCATAAAAATATAAATTAGGGATCTTTTCAATAATTATTGAAAGACAATTCAAATGCAAATAGTCTTTTAATCTCAAATTGAAAATTCTAATAATTTTTTAAATTTTTAAATATTTATTTATTTTTGAGAGACAGAAAGAGTGTGAGCAGGGGAAGGGCAGAGAGGAGACACAGAATCTGAGCTGTCAGCACAGAGCCCGACGCAGGGCTCGAACTCACAAACAGTGAGATCATGACCTGAACCACCGACCACTTGACCGCTTAACCACTGAGCCACCCAGGTGCCCCCAAAATTCTAATATTTGTGTGTGTGTTTTCAACAAAATCATCTGAATGATTACACCCATGGATACTTGAATTTTATCATTTTATTCCAAAGCAAATAAACCAAAAACAATAAATCATTCAACCTTTTTCCCCAAAGTATATTTTAATACCTCTCCCTACTCAAATGGAGTAAAGAAACAGAAATTATCTTGTAGAGTTTTGAGCCTTGCTATTACTTTATGTCTGCTCTTAAATCTTTTTAATAAATTGTTCCATTCCTTAACAAGAGAAAAAAACTATAAGAAAAACAACAGAAACACATTTCTGATGATGAAACTTTAGTGTTTAGAAATGAATGTTTGGATTATCTAATTCTAAACATGAAGTCCCCTAACATTGCTTGCTAAAATTTTCTTCTAACAGATAATATTATGCAGGCAAGACCCTGGGCACTGGAACTCAAGATATCTGGTTGAAAACCATGCTCTATTATTGCAAGATATATGGTACTTGACAAATGGCTTTGCCATTGAACTTCATAGATATTTTGCTTAGGATTAAATAAGGTGGTGATTTCTTAGTTATATTAAAGTCGCTGTCCATAGAATATAATTGGATAATGATGATTAACAATAAAGATAATGAGTATAAGGATGGAGTTGAAATTGATAATAATGAGGAGGATTATAAGGAGTAGAAGCTTCACCACATCCTTTTGCTAAGGAGTTTTTGCCTCATAAATAGGAGTCAAATAATCAAACTGCACTGTTAAGATAGCATACAGATCCTCACAGTTTCTTCCTATATGGAAGCACTTGCATCCCTCTCATTAACCACAAAACATATATTATTGGGTCTATAGAAACTTGGTTTTGGGGTGCATGAGTGGCTCTGTCAGTGAAGCATCCAACTCTTGATTTTGGTTCAGGTCGTGATCTCACGAACCATGAGATTGAGCCACATGTTGTGCTCTACACTGAAAGCATGGAGCCTGCTTGGGATTCTCTCTCTCTCTCTCTCTCTCTCTCTCTCTCTCTCTCTCTCTCTCTCTCTCAGTCTTTAAGTTTTTATTTTAATCGTCCAGAGCTCATCATAACAAATGAACCCCTTAATCCCCATCACCAGTTTCACCCAAATCCTCAGTCACCCAAATCCCCTCTGGCAACCAACAGTTTTTTCATTATAGTTAAAAGTCTGTTTCTTGGTTTATCTCTTTCTCTTTTTCTCTTTTTTCCCTCTTGCTCATTTTTTTTATTCCACATATGAGTGAAATCATATGGTGTTTGTCTTTCTCTGACTGGCTTATTTCACATAGCATTATACTCTCTAGTTCTATCCATGTCATTGCGAATAGCAAGGTTTCATTCATTTTTATGGCTGAATAATATTGCATTGTTTGTATGTCTGTCTGTGTGTGTACACATAACATATCTTCCTTATCCATTCATCAGTTGATAGCACTTAGACTGCTTCTACAATTTGGCTTCTAAATAATGTTGCTATATAATGATGCTATAATGTTGTAAATAATGATGCTATAAACACAGCGGTGTGTGTATCCCTTTGAATGAGCATTTTTGTATTCTTTGGGTAAAAACCCAACAGTGTGATTCAAGGATCATACAGTAGTTCTATTTTTAACTTTTTGAAAAACCTCTGCACTGTTTCCCACAGTGGGTAACACCAGTTTGCATTCTCACCAATAGTGCAAGAGGGTTCCTTTTCCTCCATATCCTTGACAACACCTATTGCTTCTCTGTTGTTGAGTTTAGTCATTGTAATAGGTGTGAAGGTGCTATCATATTGCAGTTTTGATCTGCATTTCCCTGATGATAAGTGATGGTGAGCATCTTTTCATGTATCTGTTGGCTGTCTGTTTGTCTTCTTTTGAAAAATGTCTATTAATGACCTCTGACCAATTTTAATTATATTATTTGGTTTTAGGGGTGTTGAGTTTTATAAGGTCTTTGTATATTGTGGATACTAATCTCTTGTCACAAGGTTTGTACTCTTGATTTAATGTTCTGTTGTCTCCATCTTGAAATTCTTAATAATTTGTGAACAAGGAAAGTTATATTTCATTTCGTTAGACCCGGAAATTATGTAGGCAGTCCTGAGAAGAAGTAAACAGAGGAAGTAACCAATTGTTTTAAAATATGTTGGTTGAATTTCAGAGCATACTTTTTAATAAAAAATAATAATATAACCTATTTTGTCCTAGTTGGGCCATTAACATGTCCTACAATCCATAAGCATGTTAAACTATTGAATATATTCCAGTTATTAGCTCCATATTTTGATGTAGGTTGGTTAACTGAGATCAACACCTCAGTTTGAACCTCTGCAAGTTGGGGATAATAATACTCATTTTAAAGAATTATTCTAGGGGGCACCTACGTGGCTCAGTCAGTTAAGTGTCCAACTCCTGATTTCAGCTCAGGGCATGATCTCATGGTTCATGGGTTTGAGCCCCACATTGGGCTGCTTAGGATTCTGTCTTCCTCTCTCTCTCTGCCCCTATCCTACTCTCTCTCTAAATAAATAAATAAACAGTAAAAAAAAATTTGTTTTAAGGATTAAATAGTATAGTGTATTTAAAACTATTTTACTCATACCCAGATACGGAAATGGCTCAATGGTAAATATAATCAGGTACACATGCGGTTAGATAGCTAGTGTTATATAATAATGTTAAATAAAGCTAACAGTTTACATTATAATAATTATTTATTAAATACATGTTTGAGAGCACAGTCATATATAAATGCTTTAATAAATGTTTAAAGGAATTCCTGAAAGCAGGCTTATAAACTTTTGACACAGTAGTTTTCAAACTTGTATTTGTCTTTTTTTTTTTTTTTTTTGACTATGGTCTTAGTTCCTGATTTTGAAGTTTCAAATAAAGTAGCATGTCTAAGGTAATAGTGGTAGTAAGAGAGGCTGAAGACATGGTTTTCTAATACAAAGTTCTTCCCTTCACACCAAGCAGATACTTCACACTGATAATTCACACTCAGTAATGATAGGTTGTGTGTAACACTCCAAAAGAGCAGAAATTTTGGTCACTGTCCTTGAAGAGTTTATAATTCTTTTGGTAGAATAGGACACATGAAGGCCAGTACACATGAAATGAATAGAGATTATAACAGTATAAAAAAGAAACACTGCATTTTATGATCCGAGGAGGGTGGGGAATAGAAATATTCACCTAAGTAGATTATTTAAGGCATGTTAAAGTCTAGGCCTACAAAATTCTTGAACAGGATGTGGGTAGCTGAGTTGGTTAAGAGTCCAACTCTTGATTTTGGCTCAGGTCATGATCTCACAATTCAGTGACAGCATGTGGCCTCCTCTGGATTCTCCTCTCTCTCTCTGTCTTTCTCGAAATAAGTTAAAAAAATTGTGAGTCTTTTCAACCCTATGTTACTGAAATGTTCTCAGCCACTGGGAACCTCTGTCTGTCCTAACCTGCCTGTCCCCTACATACTATTGTACTTATGGGAATTTAAATAACTGAATATGAAACTTTCACATTTCTGTTCTCAAATTTTGATCAATATGTAAATATATTTTTGCTACCACTGAATATAAATGTGAACATTATGGCCTAATGAAGACATAGAAGCATAACAGACTCCTAAATAAGACTGTCTATATTCAAATCCTAACTGTACTACCTACTGGGTCTTGTCCATGGATGGATACTCTAACCACAATAAAACTTGTTACTCCTATTTATACTATTAGTTTAATGATAGCACCCTCATAAGGATGGTGAAGAGGAATTGATAAGGCAAGTCATATAAAGCATTTAGCAAACAGGGCCTGGCAGATGGTAAACACTCAATATATGTGAGAAATGATGATAAGAAGGAGAAGAATGATGACAATAATGGTCATGATGATGAAGGGATTACAACATTGGGGTCTGAACTAAGTAGCTTCCTAGAAACTATAGTGCTAAGCACCTCCTATTTAGAAATATGATGCACAACACAGCATCTGTCTGACAAGAGAGGAAGAACATTATGATCTTACATTTTGAGTAAGATCTACATTTATGGAGTTAACAGTTCTACATAGATAATGAATTCTTTTATATATTTTATCTAGACACTGAGGTAGTTTTGTGTTGTAATTATTGCTAATATACTAACTATGGTTTTGAGAGTTTTAATTACTTAAAATGCGCCGCGAACAGTTCTTAAATACAAAAAGCTGAACAATATGGAATTACCATTCATGAAGGAACAGGAAAGTGAGATATACAATTTATTAAAAATCTACTCTACTACAAGTACTAGGCTTGGCCTTCTTGTATGTTTTGGACCATCTGATTTTCACAGTCTTATATTGTCTTTGAGGCAATATGGGTATTAACCCCTCATAGATGAAGAAATTGGAGAGATATGTTGCCTAACCTTTCCAATATTATATAGATACAACATGGAGAAGAGATTCAATGTCAGATCTCAATTTCAAAGGCAAAATCTGTCTCATTTTCATTAACACTTCTTATTCCTACCCCATAGGAATGATCACCACCATCTACAAAAGACAAAATTACAAGTTAAGTGCAGACAGCTCTTCTATAAGGAGGCTCTTTTAAGTGACTTGAGAATTCCCTAGTAAAAATGGTATCTATTTTGGAATAAAGGGACACAAAGCCACTGAATTTTTAAAGATTGTCACAAGGTTGGGGCATCTAGGTCACTCACTCAGTTAAGCATCTGACTTTTGATTTCAGCTCAGGTCACAATCTCAGTGTTTTTGAGTTTGAGTCCTGTGTCAGGCTCTGTGCTGCCAGCATGGAGTCTGCTTGGGATTCTTTCTCTCTCTCTCTCTCTCTTTCTGCCCCTCTCCTGCCTACACACACACTCTTTATCTCAAAATAAATGAATAAATCTGAAAATAATTAAAAAATAGATTGTTACAGGGTTCAAAAGTGTGCTATACAATTACATTTAAAAGAATCTATGGCTGTCCAGTATGTCACAGGAGAAAAATCTGTGTCTTCAGGGGCTGAATAAAAACCTTGATTAAATTTGGAACCATGCTTGACTTGGGCAATTTACCTTGTCTTTCTCATTCATAATGTTTAGACTTATAAAATAAAGAGAAATATATAATTTAACAAAAAATTATTAGGCTTGAAATGCTTAATAGAGTAGAAATTACTGATAAATTCTTAAGCATAATTCATGTGAAAGCCATTATGGTCATATCAGCTCATAACCAAACTAGATAATGGACATATTATTATGAAGATTAAGAATATTAATTACATTTATCAATCAGGTAAATTGCCAAAATAT
The DNA here is from genome assembly GCF_006229205.1 of Suricata suricatta. NCBI lineage: Eukaryota > Metazoa > Chordata > Mammalia > Carnivora > Herpestidae > Suricata > Suricata suricatta. The sequence goes on from NC_043710.1 coordinate 61,916,841, forward strand.
CATCTTCTTATTTATATTTTTATTCAATTTTTAACACCTCTGTACTTATTGACAAAGTTATATATTATCTATATCGTCCAAATACATAAAACATCTTGAATTGCGTCTCCACATCCATCTGAAAAACTAATAATTACTTGTATACAAATATAATTGTTTACATTACTTTTTTTATTTATTTATTTTTAATATTTTTAAATTTATTTTTGAGAGACAGAGAGAGACAGCATGAGCAGGGGAGGGTCAGAGAGAGAGGGAGACACAGAATCCAAAGCAGGCTCCAGGCTCTGAGCTAGCTGTCAGCACAGAGCCTGACACGGGGCTCGAACCCATGAACTGTGAGATCATGACCTGAGCAGAAGCTAACCGGCTGAGCCACCCAGGCACCCCAATTGTTTACATTACTGATAATTATTATATCTTTCTAAATTTCCCAACCCTGACACAAATGTCGACATTCATTTCAAGGAAGATTTATTTGTAAAATACACTTCTTACTATAATACTGGTGCTCCAAAACAAAGTAATTCACAGTAGGCAGTGGACAATAGTTTTGGTTAGCATGAATTAGAAACAGATGTAGTCAGGGATTGGGAAGAAAAAAAAGGAATGATGGCCGAAAAAAACTGAATGTTTTGGAGTGAAGAATGGGAAGAGGAGAATAAATCAGGAATGACATGTCCCAGAGTCTTAGGAACACATCTCTGTATATCTGCAGATTGAATTTGCTGGTTGTACAATGAGGAACTGAAGGATTTAGGCCAGGATGGTCTGCTCCACCCAGTTGTCCTTCAGCATGGCATTACCAGGACTGCAGCTAAAATTAAAAAAAAAACAACCTGGGTGTCTGGGTGGTTCAGTTGGTTAAGCTTCAGACTTTGGCTCAGGTCATGATCTCACAGTTTGTGAGTTTGAGCCCCACATCAGGCTCTGTGCTGACAGCTCAGAGCCTGGAGCCTGCTTCAGATTCTGTATCTCCCTCCCTTGTTAATGCTCTGTTTCTCTCTCTGAAAAATAAATAAACATTAAATATTTTTAAAAAATCAGAAACCTATGATTCTTTCTATTTATGTTAAGTAACTAAAGTTTATTCTAAACCCTTTTATATGATTCCCAATTACTAAGTATGCATAGAATCTCAACAACCTGAACAATTGGCTCTACAGTTTAAAAGTATAAAAAAAGTCATTATGACCTTGAACTTGGTTTTAAAGGCCAACAGAGTTAACAAATAGATAAATTTGCATGACACTCATTAAAAATTTTAATATATATATACATATATACATATATATGTATATACACACACACACACATTAACTAACTAGGGTTTTGGCCACATTGGGGCATACGGGGCCATATGGAGTGGGAAAGGAAATATAAGTCAAATATGAAAATGTTAGAGTTCTAGGAAAACACACCTTTCAATCATTACTCAGAATTGGCACATTTTATTGAATTTTACTGTATTTGTATTTCACCAAATTTAGATGATTTAGTCTATTGGTAAGCAAATCAAGGAAAAAAATAACCTGTAATAATCACTATTAGTCTGAGATGATCTTAAAACTAAAGAATCCAGGGGCACCTGGGTGGCTTATCAGAAAGCATCCGACTATTGGTTTGAGCTTGCTTCACCAGTTCACAGGTCCGAGCCCTACGTCATGGGTCATGGGCTCTCCCTACAGCGCAGAGTCTGCTTGGGATCCTCTCTCTCCCTTTCTCTCTGCCCCTCCTCCACTCTTCCTCTCTCTCAAAAGCAATAAATAAATTAAAAAAAAAAAAAAGAACACACTAAGCAAATATGACTCCTTAATTAGACCTTGAAACACTCAGTGTAGTTGCCCTCAGCTACTTGTGTACCGTCTTTAACTAACAAATGTTCAGTAAGCACAAGCTCCAGAAAGCTTTCCTTGGGAAAGATAAAGACTGTACACGGTAGGGCGCCTGGGTGGTTCAGTTGGCTAAGTGTCTGACTTCGGCTCAGGTCATGATCTCATGATTCGTGGGTTTGAGCCCTGTGTGGGTTCGAGCCCTGCGCCGGGCTTTGTGCTGACAGCTAGCTCAGAGCCTGGAGCCTCTCTTTGGATTCTGTGTCTCCTTCTCTCTCTTTCTGCCCCTCCCCTGCTTATGCTGGCTGTCTCTCTCTCTCTCTCTCTCTCTCTCTCTCTCAAAAATAAATAAAGCATTATAAAAGTAAAGAATGTACACAATCAAGCACTTGCAACATCTATATTTTTAGGAGAATATTACATGATAGTGAACAATTTTTTTAATTATAATTTGTTTTCTTTAATCTACAGAATGTATTCAGAAAGTCTCCACATTAGGTATATAAAGCAAAAGTAATATGGGAAAACATCTCAAAGGGGCAATGCAGGAACGGACTGCCTGAGGAAAGAATACAGATTAATTGGCATTGTCCTCTCTTTCTGTAATGACGTTTTATTCTCCTCCTAAAATCATTTGTGTCCGCATATGTAAACTGCATTGCCATGCAATCTGTTTGTATCCGGTATCCTTCTTAAAATAGGTCAATCAGTTTGAAATACAAGAGAAAGGTACAATGAAGTATATAAAAAGAAAAGATTCAGCTGTAAGAAAAATTTGAAGAACATTTACCAAACTATCTAAAACATAATCACTGCATGTCTTCACCACATGTATGTCCTCTGTCTTATCTCCCCTCTTCTGCGTTCACACACAGACTTCTCAGCCAGTGGGGAGAGTGCAGTGGGGCTTCCTGCCTGAGCTCACAGAGGCACTAAGTGCAAGAAGCACTTAGTCTCCAAACCCAAGGCTCTCTAGCTCCAGAGCTGGAGACATAACCAACACACATGGCTTCCTTTTTACAACCAGGAGAAGACAATTTGCTTCTCTTCTTTATAATGTATACCCCAATGGAGGTCTGGTATACCTTTCTTAATAAACCATTAAAATGATTCTGTTAATTAAAAAGCTAATCACTTAATCTCTAACAAATTTAATTTCCATCTAGTGACAGATATAAAAAGCAAACCCTTTCAAAACTTAAAAAAAAAAACATTTTTTTTTACATTGGTAGACTAAACTAATAGAGATTGCACTGTGGGTTTTTTTGTATTTATTATTATTTTTGCTTTTTGCTCACTAACAGTATTTAGCTCATTTAGTCAAAATGAAAATCTATATTTATAAAAATTCTAACAGTACTACTGCCACTATCATATGCTATTTATGTACTATTTCATGTTTTTTAAGGTTATTTTTATTTATTTTAAAAGAGACAGAGATAGTAAGAGTTGGGGGGAGGCACAGAGAGAGGAGAGAGAGAGAATCCCAAGCAGGTTGGGCACACTGCCAGCACAGAAACTGATGTGTGGCTCGAACCCACCAAGCCACAAGATCGTGACCTAAGCTGAAACCAGGAGTTGGACCCTTAACTGACTGAGCCAACCAGGTGCCCTATTTTATGTTTTTAAAATATAATTTCTGTAGGACTCAAGTGACCTCATAAGAACAGATAATAACAGCATCATCTTCATTTTATAGGTGAAGAAACCAAGCTCCTAAAATTTTCAGTGATATAATCAGCACAATCCTCTATTTAACAAATTATAGAGTCTAGACTAGAATTGATGGCTTTATCCTAGTCTGGTATTTATTCTACTATATGAAGTCACCCTTACATGTCTTCATAAAACTGTTAAAGGCAAAAGTAAACTGAGGTAAAATAGGCAGCCAGTTAAAGGATGTACCTCTAGTGACAAGAATGTTTGGGAAAGAACGTACATTCCAGACACAGTCCCTACGATAACTAAATTATATTTTTTCATAATGAATTAACTGTTTTAGAGTAGCTTTAATGTTGAGTGGAATGTACAGAGATTTCCATGTGTATGTCCTGCCCCCACTGTTACCTACATCCCCACTCCTGTGGTCAAATGGTTGCAACTGATTAGCTTAAAATAACAAAGCATTATCATTGAGAGTCTGTAGTTAACATTAAGGTTCACTCTTGGTGTTGTGTATTCTTTAGGTTTGAACAAACATATAATGGCATGTATCCATCATTGCAGTATAACAATATTTTCACTATCTTAAACATCCTTTGTATTCTGACCATACGCTAATTGTTAATATTGTAAATAAAAATACAATGATTAAAAAATGCTCATGAAAGTTAGCCCTTCAGAGTACTTATAGTCTTAAACAGACATCTTGCATTATATTGTGGTGCATTTAGAGTTTAAAACGAATCCCTCAAAAATATGGGATCTTTTGTGCAACAGTACATGTCTGCTTAGAAAATACTTCACAAGAACAGAACATACAACTCAGAAAAACTACTGTAAGACTAGGCCAGATAAGGAATCACACTGAAATTTAAAAGAGCTAACCTTCTTTAGGAGATTGCAGAATATAAATAATGTATAAATGTGCTTTTCACAGATGAATGGTAACAGGAAGAAGAACTGTAGACTCCTCAATGGTGGGATATGGTCATTTCAGCATAAGAAAATTTAGGTTGAAAAGATAAATAAGGTTTATTGTATTATTATTATTATTATTATTTACTCTTTCAACTGGACATATTTCATATAGGCTTATAAAGATGCCAGTTTAGGATTCATATACCAAAATGCTTGTACATTAACCAATTGAGCTAATGTTTATTGTTTTAGATGATTTGTTAGTACCCCTATTTTAACTATACATGCACATTTTCTCAAATTTAAAAGTTCTATAAATTTAAAAAGATATAAAAGTAGATAAAAATGTTGTTTGGCCATAGTGTCAATTAGTGTTTTATTGTTATTTTTTTGTCCATTAATTTCATCCTAACACATGATGTCTGGTTAATTCATTGTCTAGTAATTGGACACATTTCTGTGTTCACATTTAGCTCTACTAAATCAAATACGATTATGAGATTTGCTGTACTTATTCCAAATCCAGAATGTTATCTAATTTTGCTTTAAATACATAAAATAAAAAGTTCTTCCTTTTGTTTTGCCTTTTCTGTTCAAATATAGTGTATGCAAATAAATAACAACTAAACATCTCTCCCTGCTCAATTGAGGTGTGAATCAATCATGGCTTATGATTATGATCTTATCTCATTGTGCAATTATATTGCAGCTACCTCAGGAATTAAAGAATCAGTAATTTTTTGGATTTTTAAAAGTAATTTCTCAATTTACTCATGTAGATATCAGTAGACATCTATACTCCAAAATTCTTATTATTTGAAAACACATTCACTTATTTCATTCCATATTTATTATTCAGTTTTCAAATTTCCCAAAATTTTGAAACTATCTACATAAAGCATACTTACTAGAATCTGAACATAAAACTAAATTGTGAACATTCTGGCAGTCAAGGAAAAAGGGGAACTGAGTGGTTTTTACGCCTTATTAGATAGTAGGTATACAACTATATACAGAAATGACTTTCTGTTGCAAAAACCTAATGTTCTATAAAGAAAAGGAACACAACCCATAGATTCCAATAAAGAGAAGGTTAATGAAAATGGCAATAATTACTGTATCAAAGCAATCTAGATGCTTTACAAAAGCATCTTTCTCCACCTTCATAGCAGATGTACCATGCTAGGACACTGACTCACATAATACCTCTTCAGAAGCACAAATAAAAAAAGAAGCAGAGAAATTATTTGTATAACAATGACTTATGTTAATATTAGGTAAAAAACTGATGACATACTGTGGTTGTCACTTTTTAAATTGTAGAAATTTAAACACATAAACATTACATGTACACCTATGTTCACACACCAGCAAGTATACATGCGTGCCTCACTTTACTCTTTCTTGTAAATACATTCATCATTTTTAGGCATATTTTAGGATGTAAAAGACTCTCAGAAATTCTATCTTTACTCATTCAGTATTACCAAAAAGGAAAAAAAAAATAGGAGACTCAGAAGTAAGTTCCTTCTGTCCATTACTTATTGATTAGTGTTCCAGGGTATCTACTTCTGTGCAACAAAATACCCCACAGCTTGGTGACTTGTAACAATGACTATTTAACTTTGCTCATGATTTTATGGGTCAGGCATTCAGTCTTAGATCTATGACACTGATGGTGGTCTTTTGATAGTATTTGGCAGTTAGGATCTGGAAAGTCCAAGACAGATTTACTTACACTTTTGGTGCATTGAATGGAATGGGTGGAAGGTTGAACTCAACTGGGACTGTCAAAAGTGGCCTCTCTAACCTAGTGGCCTCATGGTAGCTGGACTTTTTATAAGGTTGGTCAGGGCTCTGAGCAGGCTTTTGGTGAATAAGTCAGAAGCTTCCAGGTCTCCTATGAACGAACCCTGGAAGTCATTTGGTGTCAGTTCTACTGTACCCTACTGGTTGAAGCAATTACAAGCCTACCCAGATCCAAGGGTGAGGGAGATATACACCCCAACCTCTCAATGGGAGGAGTTTCAAAGAATGTGTGGCTGTGTTTCAAAGCTACCAATATGGGTGCGCCTGAGTGTCTCAGTCGGTTAAGCATCCAACGTCAACTCAGGTCATGATCTCACAGTTCCTGGGTTCAAGCCCCGCATTGGGTTCTGTGCTGACAGCTCAGAGCCTGGAGCCTGTTTCAGATTCTGTGTCTCCCTCTCTCTCTGCACCTCCCTTTTTCGCAATCTGTCTCCCTCTGTCTCAAAAATAAACAAACATTAAAAAAATAAAGCTACCACTATGGACTGATTTAGATTAAAATAAGACTTAAGTCTCTGTCCTGAAAAACATGCTTAGAATATTTGGCTGTGTCTGCATATTCTAGCAGGTTAGTCAATAAAATTCATTCTCCCTACTGTCTCTGATTAGCCATTATGAAATTAACCACTTTGAAACTATTAAAATATTACAGTTTGTAGCTCAATGTATTCCTATGTCTTAAGTATGCATCTAATATCCATGCACATGATTTGACATAATTAAGTTTTCCTTAACAACAGATGTCTATGTCATCATCTGTGCCACACTGGAAAATGTGCCCAAGGTTTTCAAAATCCATTGACTTCTGGAGATTCTAGGGCTATATTGAGAATATAGGGCATCTGTCAGATGTTGGCAGCTAATTATGACAGCAAGAGCATTCTTAGCTCCCAAAAATCTGGACCAAAGGTTTCCATATAGTGACATCAAATATTCACATGATGGGAACATTCCTTTGATTTTAAAACCAGGGTGGGACATATTACCTGTTAAGTTTTAAATGCAAAAGAAATATATCAAGTAATTTTCAGACACTGGGACATTCAGGAACACCAAACAGGGGAAGGGCAGTACATATGTGGGTTGTCATGGTGAAGCTATTTTGGGCAGCCAAGAAGAGATAGATGGCACTGACAAAATAGAAGAGAGCCTAAAAGGAGAGGTCATAGAAAAAGTTTAGGAAGATTTGGAAAAGAAGAGATTAAGGGAGGATACTTTTCTTAAGAATATTAAGAAAGAGAAGAGGGAAAGTAAAAAGAAAACCTATTTAATAGAAGATTACTATTACAGGCACTTGTCATGTGTCAACACCCATGCCTTTTTTTTTTTTTTTTTTTTTTTTTTTACAAATGTATGGTTACCTATTAGGTGAGTCTCATCATGTTTCTAAAGGAAGAAAGTAAAGTATGGAAGTGCAAACTAACTTGTTCAAAGTCTTAAAGCTAGATATGAAAGCACTAAGTTTCAACCTCAGGTTTATCTGATTCCTTGTCCACTCTACCTACTTTAAAAGTCTTACACCATTTCAACTCTCAAAAGACTGTATAACAAACAGGTGAGCAAGATATTCTGTTATTAGGAGTTTGGGCAGACCTTCCAGAAGGTAATAATTAATTGCCTTTTATAGGATATCAAGATTTTTCTAGATGGAAAAAGAAAGTCAACATTTATAAAGGAATCACTGTGAGCAAATGTCCAGAGGTATAAAATTTGGTACCTTACAGAATATGATGCACATTTAAATGCAGCAATAAGAAATGACTTTGCAAAAGGCACAGAATATTTTAGAGCTTCTCAAGCTTTGGAATCAAATAGAGTTAAAGTCATAGTCAGATGTGGTCTTATATATTTTACACAGTATATGTAATGTTAAACTTTTCTCATGTATTCCATGTATGCCTTTATTACTTCATTTATTATTTCAGCAAATACCTATTTGGATACTTATTCTATGCAAGTCAATATGCTAGGTACTAAGGATGTACTTGTGAACAAAACAGACAACCTCTGCTTCTGTGGAGCTTAGAGTCTTGGGGAGAAGACTCATGACTAATTGTCCGCACTGAGTTTCCAGCTTGCATATGTGAGAGATGATTCTGGAAACAGCTAGTAGGGGCTACAGCAGCCTTTTGTGTTCTAGATAACAGCTACTGTGTGGTGTCTTTGAATTCAATAGTCCAGTGGTAGTCTCCTGACTTCTGCTGCCCTAGCTCTTCTAATGATTTGGTTATATATATATATATATATATATATATACACACACACACATATATATGTATATATATATAATTATTGCATAATATTATATATACATATATAATATCTGCCTAAAATACCTAGAATATTTTTGTTTCCTAAATTAAATCATGACTATAACAATGAGTCAGACATATAAATAGGCAACTTATACAATATGTTAAGTGTGATGGCAGCCAAAAACACAGTGACAAGACAACCAAATAGTACTTTCAATTGACCTATGGACTGTAGCACCAAATACTACCAAAGACTTTATAAAAGGTCTTCCAGAGAAATATGCATAGCAAATGGAAGAGAAGAGTCACCAAGAGCAAGGGAAGACAAGAAATGTCACTCTGGCCACCTTTGCCAAGATTGCGAGTTTTTTTTGAGTATGTATTTCTATAGATGCAAAACCTTGAAAGTAAACTAAATTCCCTTCCTGTTCTAAAATTTCATGACTCTATTAGAACAACTTTGCTTATAAGAAAACATTTTCAAACATGTCAGGAATTCATAAGGCATTTTCTTTTGTAAGTAATATCATTAGTTTTGACTCTTACAAGGATAAAGGTCAAATGAGTTGTTATAATGAGAGGAAATCATTTAGCTCCTTAGGGATTTTCAGATTCTAATGAAATTAAAATAAAATTCACATGTCTTCTGTGTAAACAATGGTACACAGGTGTGAGTGAGGTACACCATCAGAAAATATGGAGATATCAATAGCTTAAGCTTTTCATCATGACACTTGTTCCCTGTTCTCCTTGCCAATTTATTATTAAAGCCAGAGAAAATGAGCTTCTCAAATTCAGGAACAGTTTATATCTTTATTGTAAGACAGGAAGATTGGGAACAAAAAGATACTTTTGTATTTTCTCGGCACTATAATATCTAAGAAAGTTTCAAGAGTAGTCAATATGTCTGTCGTCATCATCCCCTACCCTCAATTATAAATGATTCATGAGTAGAAATTATTACTTAAAGCCACTTCTAGAAGTACCAAAACACAGTAGCTTCTCAGTTCAAATTCTCATGTTGCTGAAAATAATCATACAGCCCAAAGACATTCTTTTCCCATGCAAAGGCATCTCTATAAATTGTTGCTGGTGCTGCTGAACCTCAATGTGGAGTGTTTTATTTTTACTATTCTTTAGGCTTCATGCATCCCAATCTCTGAAACATGTAACCTTTTGTTGAGAGAGCAGAAAGAAGATCTGTCTACTTTCCACAGTAGGTTTCTTCGAAAAGAATCAGTGACCTACTGATTGGGTAGCATGGCAGGGAAATGTGCATTCGTTTGATTGTTTGTTTTCCTTCTATAAAATAGGTAGGTCGCCACATTCTATTTAGATGAGAGTGAATTTCCCTATCTCAGAAAGCCTTTCCACACACTGAATGCTTTTTTATAGCTGTTGAGACATTGTGGTGTACTCTACTATTGTCTAGCAGAAGTAGCAGGAAAAAGAGCTCCCTGAGAACAGAAGAAGTGTCTTTCTTTTTCTAATTCTCTCTAGCACCTAGTACAATGCTTGACAGTGACAAAACTCAATAAATTTGGACTAAATTATCTTAAAATATACACAAATGCTAATGTAAAAGATCTGGTAAATTTAGTAGGCCTAAGAAACCTAAAGGAAAAAATAAATCTTACCCATAGATTGTTATATAAGGAATTATTAGGAACCAAGTATTTAAAGACTAACACAATTTCAAGTGTGTTTGAGCTGATGTATAAGCAACTGCCATGATTTTGAATATGAAAATGTAACTATTTAAACTCTATAGTAACTCTGATAAAAAAAAGTGAATGTGAAATAAAGTCTAAATGCTTTAGAACAGTAAACTTGGACTTACAAATGTAAAATTTCATAAACTTCAAATTAAGTTTGAGTCCTTAAGGTATGCAATGGTTAATTTTACATGTCAGCTTGACTAGACTATATTGACCAGTCGTCTGGTCAAACATTAAGTCTAGACATTGCTGTAAAGATACATTTCAGTTATAACTAACATTTAAATCAATTGGATTTAAGTTGACTACCCTGCATAATTTGGGTTGGCCTCATCCAATCAGTTGAAGACTTTAATCCTCAAGAGCAAAGGTTTATCCAAGAAGAAGGAGTGCAGTGTCCAGAAAGCAATATACAGATGCTACCCAAATTTCTAGCCTTCAAAGTCAAAATTATAATATGAACTCTTGCCTAATCTCCAGTCTGCTGGCTTGCCCTATAGACTTTGGAGTGACAGTTTCCAGTCATGTGATCTATTCCTAATAGATGATAACATAAGCCAGTAGCAAAGAGATGTAGGTTACTGTACAGGCCCAAGTAACCTACAGAACTATGAAGTCCGTCATTTTCTGGTGATAACAGATGGTTTCTGTTAGCATCTGTATTTTAGGTGATTTCTAAAGCATTCCCTCTTTGGACACTAAAGGGTATAACACTTCAGAGGGTTTGAACAATAAAAACATTATTTCTGGTATTCCCAGTTCACTATTCCCTCCTTCTCTGTTCTATTACTACAGCTACACTTGATGTGGGTACATAATTTTCACTATAGCAAGAAAGATAGCCTCCTATAACTCTTCCCCCTCCATGTCACAACCCCTCTCAGCCTATCCTCACAGGACAGACTTCCAAAGGGCAAATTTAGTTTATTTCTCTATTTAATATCTCTCTGTGGTTGCCCGGGTCCTTGAACAAGCACTCCTATAAATATGACATCATGGCTGTCATCTTCCTTGCTCCATCCCCAAATATGCCTCATCCTCTCTCTCTGATCATTATGATCAGCATTAATGGGCTCTCTGGTACCCTGCACTGCCTTATCACATGCCATGTCTTTAATTCAGAAATGTATAGACCCCACATACTTTTTAAGCCTCACATACCTTAGAGTTGAGAGTACAAGCTATCCACAAAGTGAAATCTTCACTCTCAGGTAGAATTAGATACATATTCTGGCATGGACCCACTGCTTTTCAACAGCACTCTGACTTCATAGTAGCAATTGTCACAAGCAACAAGGGTTGCTGACTTGCATATACATTTCCCTATTAGCTTTTGTCCTTCCTGAGAGTAGTTTCCATGGTTTCAGAGTTGTATTTGAGTGCATATTCTAGGGCATAACACACAGACAGGAAATTGTTGTTGACTGAATAATGATACAAACATAGAGTCGGTGCCAGTAATTGGTTTCAGTGTAACTCAGCATTAATTGTTAGTTGTTTCTTCACAGGCCAAGACCATTTCCTTTATCTCCATTTAACAATATGGACTCTGAAAACCTAACAACAAGTTTACTTTTCAATAGCTGAATTGCATCAATTTGGTGAACTTATAATGGGTTTGTTTTATTCATCACCTTGTTTTATTCACCATCTTCAGTTGTAAATTCTTTTCATGGGGTTTCTATGTTTTAATGATAACCAGAAATGACTCAAGCAGTTAAAGAATTCACTTCATTAGTGCAGAGTGTACTAATTTGCATCACAAAACAATTCATTTAAATACAGAAAGCTGCTCTGCATGTCTCTTCTTCATGCCTAGTATAATTGTACCTTTATTAATGCAATCTCTCAAGGTATCCATCTTAACTAGCTTCTTCTCCAGCTGTCTGGGATGGTGAAGACCAATATTTTCTCTGATGCTTTTAAGTAGTGAAGAGAGGCCAATGCTATAAAGTAAAAATCTGTGCTAATTAAGTATATTGTTTTCACATTTGCAGTAAAATAGTATGTGTGACCCCTTGTGTTACAGTGGCAGGACTATGGAAGGGACCTAAATGCAAATCCTAGTTCTGTCACTTAACTGCACTTTTATAAGTTCAACAAAGATTATTGCAACCATCTCCCAATTTCTTTCTGTGCGTGTGTGTGTACCTGTGTATGTGTACTTATCCAAGTTTTTCAAAACCACAAACTATGTAAATATCCCAGGAATGATACCACTAAAGAGTAATATTATTGGATTATAGAAAAAGAATCTGCTTTTGAGTCAGTAGACCTAGGATAAAGTTCTTCCTAGCATGTATCATCTGCACATTTTAAACTCATTCTTCATTGAGTGGTTGTGAGGACGAAATGAGATGGTGCATGGAATGTTAGGAGGTGATGGATAAATGTTAGGGGGCCCGGCAGTGATAACTCAGGCAGTATGTGCTACATTTCTCCCTCTCCCTCCTTTCCTTCCTCCTTTCTGTGTGTATCTATTATCTATCCAGGGATGTAAACCCTGAAAAAGGGAGGTTCTGTCTCAAAACTGTAAAGAAATCTCTGTACCCAGAGCTTTCATTTCTGATGTTCTTCCTCTTCCTCTTCAGAATTGGCTGATATTGTTCTGATACACAATCCTCTGATAGCTGTGAACTTAAAATTTTCTGCTACAACCATTTATATCTTGATTGATCTACAGTCAAAATAAACTCAGACTCCTCTCTGTGTTCTGAGTTCCTCTGGAGAGAGTATCTGTCACAATCAAAGCTATAGGAGGTGATCACAAGGAGGATGGAAACCAGAGGCATCAGCTGCCATTATCTGAGCACCTATCAGGGACATTAAGTGTGATCTCCAAGTCCCACAGCCACTATGAAGATGAACGTTCCTGTATATAATCCAGAAATGGGAAACTAAGGGTCAAAGAGAAATAAGCAATCAAAGACATCCAATTAGAAAAAAAATAATCATTTTTATCTGTTTAGAAGCTAATTTTCTAACTAATCATATTGCCTGTCACACCTGAAATTATCTTATGATAAAGAAGAAATCTGATTGCTTTAGAAAAATAAAAGCTGTCTGCTGGACATAGGCATTTGTTTATTAAAGCTCCTGGGTATAATGTTCAAACATCATTTGCTTTATGTGTTGGTCTTCTCTCCCCTCTTCTTTAACACTTAACAATGATTATAATGAGGCATGGGGAAGAGCTACAGATGGAAGCCAATTTACTATATATCTAAATATTTAAAATTTATTAATCAGATGGAAAAATAGTTACAGATATCGCATTTTGCAGCCATAAAGGTCAATCATACATTTAGAATGCTTGCATTTCTTAGAATCCTCCCACTCCCCAAACCCCAGCCCCAAATCTGTATCCCCACCCCTTTTCTGCTACCCTGGCTCATCCACAGGAAGGGGGGCCTTGGGGACACATATAGGGGTCTCTTAACACATCCAAGCTTCATCCATATCCCTACACACAACCTGTGACCACACGATGTGTTTCACAGAAGTACAGAGGGAGACTACAGGAAAATTTAGACAGTGAATTCTGAAATCCCAAGTACCCAGAGCATATACATATCCAAGGGGCATTCACGGGCTCCAGGCATGCATGTCTCTGACTTCGTTGGATTTTCATCAGATAAGGACTGTGTGGTGAGAAGAAGTCAAGGTGCCTAAATAGGCCCCTCTTCATCTGGTATAAAGCTATTTGTGTTCTTTCCCTACATAGAACCCAGGGCCACTTCTTGAAGTCTCTGCATCCTGTGGTCCACTTATCCCTATTAGAAGTCCTGCCTCCTGCTGTAAGTGGGAATCACACTGATTTCATCCTTCCCCTTTCTCCTCTATTTCTGTCTTGCTCTCCTTTGACCTCCTTCCCCTTCATTCTTTTTCTCTTTTCCACGCTTTCTTTTTAAGAGCATTGCCTTAGGAGTCAAACAGCCCAAGCTTAAATATTGGCTCCTTTACTTGCTATTCATATGGCCTTGGTGTTTCTGTGCTGCAGGCTCCTTATCTATGAAGCCTGGAAAAAAAAGAGCTCCAATCTCATTTGACTGTGGTGAGGATTATAGGAGGTAATGTGTGTGAAGCATTTCACATGGTGCCTGTCAAATTTAGTGGCTTAATAAATGTTGGTTTCCTTTCCTTCCCTGACCTATTACCTCCCTCCCTCTTTATCTCCTTCCTTTCAATTTGCCATGATTTTCCTCCTTGCTACCTATTTTTGTTTTCCTTGTTTCTTAACTAACCACTGGCTAACCTGTGGCTACTATAGTTCTAGGTCTAGTACCACAGTGATTCTTAAACTAGGGATGGTTTTTAACACCAGAGAACACTTACCAATGTCTGGAGGCAAAACAAGGTGCTAATACATCTGGTGGGTAGGAGGGATGCTGTCAAACGTTCGTAATGCACTTCATAATAAATAATTATCCACCCCCGAATGCTGGTGGTGCTGAGTTTGAGACCCCGGCTCTATGGGTTTGGAATCTCATCTTAAAGTGCCTAAGGTCTCACAGGAAAGACAGACAAAACATTAACAATATTCTCTTTTAAGCTCTAAGTGTTGGTTGCTGTAGAAGTAAAAAGGAGATATCAGTGAACTTCTTCTTACAAAAGAAATGATATTTTGGATGACTCTTAAAGAATACTAAAAATACAATAGACGTTTCCACTTACTGGGTGCTTTTTATACACCAGCATTGAGCTAAGCCATTTCCATACATTATAAGAGAGAATGTGTCGTTTCTGAGCTTTGTGTGGGGATGAACAAGATCTGTATCTTCAGCATCTGAATCAATGTCAGGCACATATTAAGTACTCAATAAATACACATTGAATGACTAGATGGATGTAAATATCTTAGTGCTGTGCTTAAAATATAATAAGGACTCAGCAAATAGCATTTATTATTAATGTATCTTTTATTATTAATGTATGTCATATTGAATATATTAGGTCATATACTAGTCAGTTTAAATACAAATTGGTTTATGATTTCAATGTTCATACTCTTAACAATTAAGCCCCAGAAATTATATAGGAAAACACATAAAGAACAGATGAAGGATAAAGCATTACAAGTGAAAAAATGTAGGACAAGTCACAGAGAAAATAAGGGCTCCTGTGAAACAATATTGGATGACACAAGGACAGCAGAGGTTATGAGGCAGAACAACAGCAATGAGGCTGACAAGGTGGGTCACAGTCAGATGGCAGAGGCCCATGGAGGTCATGCTGAGGTGGGCTTTGACAAATGAATGGATAAGTGGATGGATGAATGGATAAATTTTTCTTCTGCTGTTACCCCTTCAGTCTTTAGAGATGGGGGTCAAGTGCAAGAAGGATTTCTACCCCTGCTCAAGGAACACCGAGCAGCTTGTAAAAGAGAGACAGTGGGAAAATAGATGGATGTTGAAGATCTGGCAAGGGAGCTGTCCTAGGGAACAGGGAAAAAGAAACCAGTGGGAAAAAAAAGTACCCAGAAATCTGATTATACACAAAACCAAAATCACATGATGCCAGCCTCATTGTCTAACATCTTTCTTGCAATTAAGAATTCAGTATTAAGATTTTTCTAAGTTTCCTGTCATTATCACCCTTTGTGCTAACAGTGTTTTTCCATCACACAGGTGCTACAGGTGCAAACATTTTGGCACCAAATAGTTCAGACTGCTGCCAGAAAGTCTTGCCACACAGCAAGACTCCCAAGCTCAATCATGGCCTGATCTTGATTCTTACTTAGCAAGTCTCTTCTCTGTGAGACTCCTCAACTGAGCTTTAGAGATAAGAACCTAAAATAAATTATTCCAGTTTCACTAAATAGGACCAATGGCCAAAGAAAATCAACCAATAAATCTCTCTTTTAGATTTCTGTCTTAATTCTACTTATGCTTTAAGGACAATCTTAGATTACTGAGTGTTATTATATGTTATACAATTACTATGTAACATGAGCATGCTACATAATTTAAATGTATCTCATGTAAGCTTTTCCAAAGCCCTATGGCTAGATAATCTTGATTTTGTAAATGAAGGAAATAAGTCTTAAAAATCCAATAGTAGCTAACATTTATTGAACAGAAATATTTGACAAAAAACATTCTAACATCTTTTTCATGCATTATCTTACTTTATTCTCATGAGAAATTTTCTTTAGACTCACCCTGACTATCCTACATACCTGCTCCAAAATAATGAACAAAACTATTCACCTACCTTCATGGTCCTTA
Source organism: Suricata suricatta (assembly GCF_006229205.1). NCBI lineage: Eukaryota > Metazoa > Chordata > Mammalia > Carnivora > Herpestidae > Suricata > Suricata suricatta. The sequence goes on from NC_043710.1 coordinate 61,933,262, forward strand.
ACCTCAAGTGCTAAGGAAAAGGTGTTCCAGGAATGTGCAATGAAGAAAAAGCAGAAAATAAAAGGAAGAAAAGGTAAGGAAAGATTGAAGTTAGGAGGTTATGAAGTTCATTCTATTCTAGTAGAAAAAGTAGGTAAAATACTAAGTAATCATATGTAAAGCTCAGTATGGCCAACTCTACAATGGAAATATACACAAGATAACAATAATGCACAAGGAAAAGGTATTTACAACAGTCTGGGGATTCCTGGACTACTTCTATGGAGATACTTTGTATTGGCTAAGTCTTATAAGATGAAGAGTAGTTTCCTGGGCAACAAAGAGAGGAGAATTCATGGCCCACATGGAAGAACCAAAGAGTAAATGATATGGTACTAATAAATCTTAGAAAATCATTCCTGTTGGTCAAATGAAGGCATCAGTTGTACATGCATTGGAACAATTCCTTAACCCTAGTAACCTCATGAGTATGTTTAGTTGTGAAGAACATTTGTCAAGTGATTTTAGGTGCAGACACACACCAAAAAAAATCAATTAAAGGTTTGTTTTCACCCAGATGCGAAGACATGAGCACTTTAACACTTGGTCTCTTAATCATTCTGTTTCTATCTCAGATCACAGCCTGAGATACTGAGTGTTAGGTGCTGCAGGTTCCTACTGTAAATATCCCCATTGGGCTTGTGGTTATCATTACAGCCTTACTGGAGTATGTTGCTTTTTTAAATACACATCTTAGAATCATCAGGAAACTGTGATTCTTACCAGTGGCCTGACATTTCATTTATTGGAGTTATTTATGAAGAAATTTTAAATCCTTAGTAAAGCAATAGAGATCTCAAGATTTGGACCATACTTGATACTTTTTTGTTTCTCTGAAATACGATTTAGCACCATGTTCGTAGTAAACACTGTGAGAATATATCCTCAATTAATTAAGTAATAAAGAGGCTAATTTATCAGAGTTAACTATAAGGGTAAAATCTGCCTTCCAGTCATTGACTACAAGATCTGTATGAAATAGATTGTAGGGGAAAAATTTCTGAAACATGAACTATGGAGAAAAGACATAAAGTGCCTAATCATAGCAAGAATGGTAGAGGGAGGGAAATGTTGCTGTAATATGCTAATCACATAAAGAGGAAAGATTAGAACATAAAACAGAATGGCTTAGGAACCAAGAGGATGAAGAAACAAAGAAAGCCAGTTTGTAAGAGTCAGCAAAAGACTGTAATAATTGGACAATGATATATTTACTATGGGACTCACTACTTTCCCCCCATACTATAGACATAGTAAATGTTCAGGACAAAAGAGACCAGAGCCATCTGGGAGCCTTCAGAAAAATGCAATGGACCAAATTTTAATTTAGCAATTCAACAAACGTTTATTAGGTATCTACTCTGGACCAAGAATTGTGTTAGGCTGTAAAAACACAGAGATGAACAGGACAAAGACAAATGAGCTCAGGGCTCACTGAGGCTAAATGACATGCATTATAAATTTTTGTTAACAGTGTGGTAAGTGTTATAACAGAAGTTTATGTGCAGGGATTTGGAAATAAAATGGAGAGAACAGTTTAATCTATCTGAGGGAGTCCAGGAAAAACAACAACAACAACAACAACAAAATCCATAGAAAAGCAATGACATTCGCAATTGGCCTTCAGTGTTAAAAAGTTCCCCAAATGGACAATGGATTCTGTAGGCCAAGAAAAGGTCACAAGCAAAGGCAATGCAGATACACATTGTTGATGTGTTGAAAAAAATCTTTTGTAAAGTAGCAGAATGTGGCTGACATATTGGCTACTCAATTAAGGATCAAAAATAAGTAAGTGGTAGCTAGGTTATAAAAGCTTCTCGATTATATGCTAACAAATATAGACCTTTATCTCTAGCCAAGATATTAGAAGCTTTAAAATGAGAAGCTGTGATCAGAGCATGTTTTAGAAAATCACTCTAGTGCCATGGTAAAAATAAAATGAGCTTGGTGAAGCCTTAAAGAGATTAAGGCAGGAAGGTCAATTAGGGGATGATTTTCAGTGGATTCGAACTGAAAAAGAAAAAGCAAATGATTGAAAATATCCACAGAGCCACTTCTGGCACAGACTCTTACTAGTGCCCTTTCTACCAGTCTAGATATTTAACAATGTGGACATTTGTAGGCAACATTATCTGAGCCGACACTATATAGTAAATAGTACATTTGATTTGACTGTTTAATAACTTGGTTGTGCTTGCATCCTCATATTAACACCTAGCACATAAATAAACTTGTGTGAATGAATGAAGAGTGTAACAGGAAATTATGCTCAGAGGTTTTTCTCTGTAAGCAACACTGTTAGACCTCTTGGTGGGATTGTTTGTATCAGAGACACCTGTGTCTGGTGGACACATCGATGATGTGGAACATCAGCAATAACTGAGTTTTCTGATTAATCAATAAAATATTTTGAGTATGAAAATTAATTTTCACACATTTCTAAAAGCCTGGGTTAATGGAATGGTAAGCTCTTAAAAAGAACAACAGAAGACCAATCAACTCAGTAAGTTATTTCTGTGGACTGAAAAGCCCAGGATTTTATGAGCAGTGTTGGCTTAAATGAAGAGTAAATAGTGTTACAGGCATTGCGTTGTTCCACTGTAGCACAACATGGTGGCAAGTCCCTTTAAGATAGAAAAAAAAATGCTTCAGTTGTTTACATTTCCATATATAAGTTAATATGGATTTTTGGTGTTGGGCCATTCTTAAAAAGTATTCTTGCATGGCATAAAATTTCCATACATATCAGTATCACAAAGAATGTTTTATTTGAAGGCAGACAGAACTGCTTTCAAATTTAGAGCTTTTCCTTGACAGTTGTGTGAACTGGAAAGAGACCAAGATTCTTCGACTCTCAGTTTCTTTATCAATAAAGTCAGACAAATGTTTCATACCCCTATTTGGAAAAAGGAGATAAGACAATGTATAGAATTCTTTACTCTCTTTAGGAGCACATGTGAAGATCCAGAGTTCTGCTTTTCCTTCTTTTCCCTTCTCATTGCACTCATTTCCCTTTCTATCTCCCCAAATACATGTATTTTCTAAAACAGAAAAATAAAAAAACAAAAATTAAAAAAAAATCTCATAGTAACTGGAAAGAAAAATTGCCACAAAGTTCAGAAAAGCTCAAGTAATTAGACTGCACTGGTATTTGATCCCAAATTAAAACCTCAACTCCCTGAGAAGAGTTCCAGATATATTGGCAATAATTCAAATGCCAGAAGCTTTTCCTGTCACAGGTAATAGCCTTTACAAAGTGACAACTTTAAAGGAAAAAGTGGTAAGACTCTGTGTATGTGACTGAGCAAAAATACAGTTAAGACTTTATATTTCGGAGACAAAATAAACTTAATTAAAAAAAAATTTTTTTTTTTTGAGGGAGAGACAGAGCATGACCAACGGAGGGCAGAGAGAAGAGGAAGAGAGAGAGAGAGAAAGAGAGAGAGAGAGAGAGAGAGAGAGAGAGAAAGAGAGAGAGAGAGAGAGAGAGAGAGAGAGAGAGAGAGAGAGAGAGAG
>NC_043710.1:61936916-61987300 GCF_006229205.1 Suricata suricatta
TTCCAGTTTATCTATAATAAAAGTTTATATCTTTAAAACAATTCAGCTAAGACTTTCTATCCTCATCATCAATCTTCACAGTAATTCACATGATACAAATTCTTTCCTATCTTTGCTTGCACCATGAGCTTTCCTTTATGTCTTCCTACATGCTCTTCTCATTACCTAAAATAATTCCTCCTTCCCCATATTTCTCAGGCCTTAGCTAAGTCAACAATTTTTCAGGGATACTTTCTTGATGCACTATATTTGGTCAGTTATTCTTCCAAGGTGTTCTTGTCTTATCCTATATTTCTCTTAATTAGTACATAATGCACTTTATTTATTGTATTACAAGTTTGCTCATCTGTATCTTTCCTTGACTAGTATGCTTTTCAAGAAAAATATTCTATGCTATTGTATTTGCTATTGTATCCTCAACAATTAGAACAGTGCCCAGCATGTAGTAAAACCCAATGGTTATTCATTAAATTAATGATTATGTGAATCCTGTGTATGAGGCTCATGATATGAAAAATTACTTGGATTTATAAGTGACTTTCTTTGTTTTTCATGGTCTAAGGAGACAATAAGTTGGTAAGTTAAAATGTTTATCACCTCAAACATTCAAACTTGTAGATCACCCTCTGTGTATCCCTAATCAAGGATCTAGATTAAAAAATAACCTTCCCTGACTCTTAGAAGATATCTAGTCATGTTTTTTAAATATTCTATTTTCTTCTGATAAACTAATTATCATAGGATCACTTCCACCTCTCTCACATATTAATCTACAACTTGGTTAGCCATGAATTACCACCCTATGGCGGACTAGGAATATAAAAGACACAGTTAACTTGCCACTGAGGCAGAATTCATGCATCTTGGGAATGCTATTTTCTAAAAGCTTAAAGTTCATTCTAGATAAATAAGCAAAGGTCAGGCCCAAGAGATTATCATGCCTATATAGAAAAAAGGTCCGTGCCCTGGAATTCATTGATATATTATTACAATTATATCAAAAGTAAGCTATTTAAGAAGTAAAAAAAGAAGGTAAAAGACACTTGAGGTCAGTGTCTAAGGCTAAGTTATCAACCTGGCAGAAAGAACCCTTTTACTTTGAAAAAGACCTGTTAACTTTTGTTTCATCTTCTCTCTAAAATGGAGTTAGCAGCTCGCTTTTCATAACCTGTAGAAATTTTATAAAGCTCAAACAGTAATAATGTTGACTCTAGAAAATATCCAAATACTAAATACTTCTGGTGTCTTGTAGAACTCTTAGAAGAGAGTGGAGAGCTGCACACTAGAATGCAGTGACCCCCATACTGTGAAGGCTGGGGGTCCTTCTATACCTTCTCTTCCCAGAAGGAATTGCATTCTGGGAAATCAAAAGCAGTAATATTCTTCATTTTCTGGTGCTTATAAGTGCCTAAAAAACAATGTATTTTCAGTAAATGTTTGTGGAAGATAAAAGTTTATATATATGTGTGTGTGTGTGTGTGTGTGTGTGTGTGTGTTATACACACACTTTTCCTTTTTCTAATGTTTATTTTTGAGAGAGAGACAGAGTGCCAGTGGGGAAGGGACAGAGAGAGAGAGGGAGATACAGAATCCAAAGCAGGCTCCAGGCTCTGAGCTGTCAGCACAGAGCCTGACACAGGGCTCCAATTCACGAGATCGTAACCTGAGCCAAGCTGGACACTTATGCGACTGAGGTACCCAGGCACCCCTATATATACGTTTTCTTACGCAAAACTATCAACAAATATTTTAAGAGGAAAGAATAAATATCTAAATTAAGTAGAGCACATTTCAATGAAGAGGGAAAGAGAGCTGCTGTGTCACAGCTACACACTCTATTCCTGATTCTATTCTAATACCTTTAGATATTTTATTCCATCCTAAACTCTCATCTCTGAAAAGAAATTGGCACCATTTTACTGATGAGACAACTGAAGCTCAGAAAGGTGAGAGAGATTGTTCCACAATTAAAAAGTGGTAGAACCAGAATTGAAGACTAAGTTTACTACTTTAAAATTTCATTTTCTGTCCAATTTCAATTACTGATGGAAATAGGATTCTAAAGCAAGAATGAATATTTGCTGTCGCTTCCTCTTAAAGATTCTATACCTACTTACATTTCCCCAAAGCAAGTAGACCTCATAGTAGTTCTCTATATTTGGGACTATTTTAATCACCCCCAATAGAAAGAATGGTGAATCATGCTGTTTGGTCAGAAATTGGAAGATAAATTAGGTTTCTTACTGAAGCACATCTCCTTGCTGCATATGTAATATCAATCAGAATCTCTCTTGATGACTCAGTGGGACAGAACAGCAGGAATGTGTTCAACATCCAGCAGGAAGCCTGGTCTGTAGCCTGTTTCAAGTATTATTTGAGAAGGAAAAGTTGGAAAGAGGGCACAAGGTTGGTCCTGCTAACTCAGTACTAACCAAGCTCTAGCTGGGCTTAGATCAAACTTCCCCAACTTGTTTTGATGCCTTGCATTTTCAGATCACCCATGCGATTTCAGTCAAAACCATTTTAAAGCATACAAAATACATTTTCAATGTTCATATGCAGCATAGCATAAACACCGTGTTCATCATGAAGGACATTTTTTCTTCCTGTAAAAATAAGTAGCAGAAGGCAAACAATAACTCTAAAAGTGCTTTCTTCCTGTAAATGACATGCAGCAATTAATTCAAAGACTAAATGTGTCAGAGTGCTCAGTGATCCAGGTGTGGTACAGCTCAATCTCCTCTTGTTTGTGGGCTCTGACCGTAGTGGAGTGTTGTGTGAAAATTCTGGAAGATTCTTTGTTAGCAAACCTTGCATCCAGTCCCAGATCTGATATTTTTTTGCTAGGAGACCTAAGCAAGGATTTAATAGCTTAAATGGTAATATAATACAACCACCAGGCTTTGTACTTTTATCTGAACACTATGCATCATTCAAGACTATTTACCCTATTTAAGTATAAATTCGATATGGAAGGAGTCTTCTTATCTATTTTTGTATTTACCAGAACCCATATAACCTAAGGTGTCATTTAAACTAGGTACTTTTCAATATTCATTAAATACATTAATGTGAAGTGATCTTTGACTTCTGATGATGACTTCTTTGTGGCTCTTATGTTATTTTACATTTATCTCTTCAAAGCATTGATAGCATTGAATGACCTATATTTACCCAGCTATTTGCCCCCCTATTAGACTGAGTTCTTCTTTGTATCTTCAGTGCATAGAACTCTATATGGTGTGTGGTTTTATATAAATATATCTTAGTGGACTGTGTGACTTTGTGATTATCAGAGCAAGTCCTGTTTTTGAAAGTCTTTACTTCCATTGGAGCCCATTCTAATCTCATGCTTCTTCAAACTTTTCTTGTTTTTAGTCAGTTGTACCTAGCAGTGATTATGTATTGTATTTCTGTGATAAACATGATAGTAAACACTCATAGGATGTTTATTATCTGCCAGATGCTGCTTTTTATCTATCATCAATATTATATATTATATATAACCTATATTCAATCAATGTCTCTTATTACATAAAGGTGACTATTATTTCCATTTTCCAAATGAGAAAACTGAGGCACGTATTGGTTAGGGACTCACCTGAGATCATATAGGAAGAGGAATAAACAAGAATATAAAGTGTGATAGTCTAGTTCCAAAGTCCATGCCTTTAAACATTATTCCATACTGCCTCTCTTTGGACTGGGCATTTGTGTATATATTTTCTATTATTCCCTATAATAATTCTTTAATATCATTATTACTATTTCTCTTTAAACAATGAGGAAAGAGAGACTTAGAGAAATTAGGTAATGCACTCTCAAATCTCACGCTTAGTAACTATCCAGGGTCAGAATTTCCCTGACTAGAACTTTTAACTCCATGTTCTATACTCATTCCAAATTGTAGCACAGAATTTAATTAATTACCATTTGTTTCATACCTTTCGGTCTGTTTCCTCCAACTAGACTTTAAATCTCTAGTAGAAAAATTGTATATGTAGTATTAGTAAGTCTTCTCAACACAGACTACAATTCTTATCATATAAAATTAGTATTAATTGTTTCCCTATTAATCAGTATTAAATGAGACTAACACAGGTAATTATGAGCCTGTGTATGTCAAAAGCTGGAATACGAATGAGTTACAAATATAAAGATGTGAGTATGCAATGAGCATTTTAAGTAAAATGTAACTAGAGATTTAAAGAAAATTTATGGCTCTGGGTTATTATTCACACAGCATGAAATTGAGAAGTAATTTGGTCTTGTGGGTAAAACACATGAAGTCAAGAATTGTGGGCTCTCTGCTTTAAATGACACTTTATGTGACTTTCTTTACATAGCTCCTCTGTTTACAAAAGAGGGAGAATTTAATCTTTTTGTCAAAAAGAAGAAACACATTTTCCACTGGGAAATCCATACAGGAAAAATAAAGTGTGTTAGACAAATATCCATTACTCTTAAGAAACTTAAGGCATCCGACTCTTCCCTATGTGGATGTCTTTTTTTGTCCAAAACCCAGCAGTATCAGTATTACTTGAGAGCCTGCAAGAAAATGAAGAGTCTCTGGCCTCATCCCAGATCTAGTAAATCAGAATCTCCAACTTGAACAAGATATCCAAGCAATTCATGGAAATTAAAGTTTGAGAAGTTTGTTCTTCACATTTAGAAGTCTGTTTCTCCATTTGTCATTGTTGCTACTGTTTATTCATTTGTTTTGCATTTTAGATTCCATATGAGTGAAATCAGATGGTGTTTGTCTTTCTCTTTATGGTTTATTGCACTTAACATAACACCCTCTAGTTTCATGATTGTTGTTCTAATGGCAAGATTTCATATTTTTTATGGCTGATTGATATTCCATTGTGCATATATATGCCACATCTTCTTCATTCATTTATTGATGAAAACTTAGATGTATTACATATCTTGGCTATTATAAATAATACTACAATAAACATAGGGTATATATATATATATATATGCCAAGGGGGAAGAGGGTTGTGAGATGGGTAAAATAAGTGAAAGGGGTTAAGAGGTACAAACTTCCAGTTAAATAAATTACAGGGATGGCAATTGCAACATTTGGAATATTGTCTACAATACTATAATGTAATTATCTTGGCGAGTATTTGATAATATATACTTGTTGAATCACTATGTTGTACATCTGACACTAATTTGATATACAACTATACTTCAATTAAAATTTATCATGTTGTACTATAGTAAGCTCATCCCATATGGAAGAGTTCCTCCAGGATTACTTTTCTTTTGGGTATCTTATCTGGGGATTTACTTCAGAATTATTTTTTAATGTTAATTTATTTTGAGAAAGAGAGAGTGTGTGTGTGAGCAGGGGAGGGGAAGAGGGAGAGAAGAGGAAAGAGAGAATCCCAAGCAGTCTCCACTCTGTCAGCAAAGAGCCTGACACAGGGCTCTAGCCCACAAACTTTGAGATCATGACCTGAGCAAAAACCAAGAGTCAGATGCTTAACCAACTAAGCCAAGCAGGCACCCCCAGAATTGTTTGTTAATCTTCTAATTCTTCTTCCAAGTACCAGAACTACCAATAAAATCATTTTCTACCACTTAAAATTCCACACATCTTATTTTGGGTCACTAACTCTTCCAAACAAACTGAGTGGCCAGGTATACCACCAGAAGCTCTTCTTACAAGGATCTCCATTACTAACTTTTGCTTTCACTCTTGACAAGATCTATGCAGGATCAGTCTAGTTTTGGCTTGTGTGCAAACTGAGATGCCCCATCTTTGAAAAAAGTGGGTCCTTTGTTCTCCTCTGTAAGAGTCTCCCCTTACCCTCAAGCAGCCATAGATGTAACCTAAGTTAATTACACATATTTAGTTTAGTTAACTAAGTGCGACCACCTTGTTCTATCCTTCAAGGATCCTCTTATCCTGGTTGCTCTCAGAAAGCCTTCAGAGGAGAGCCACCAATGGGCTTCTCAGTAATGCTGTTTCCTCATTAATTAAGACATTCCTCATTGTTTTGGTAAATGAATTGCCTCCCAGGCCCTGCTGTGTTGTGTTCTAAACTTATGTACCCTATTCACTCTATTATACCCATACCTCTAAGCCATTTGATGATTTTTCCCCACCATCTTCTGTGACTTTTCTGATATTCCTACTTCACTTGTCTTTTCTTGAAGTTTACAAGAATATCCTTGGCTTCCTAGACCTATGACTATATCTCCCAGAGTCCTTGCCAAAGTGTTAAATCTTCTTTTATGGGACAGTACTGTTATATCAACAAATATTTGTATATAAGCTTTTTCTTATCTAAATTAACATTTTATCCTCTCTCCAAGGCATGGCATTTTTAAAATTCATATATTCTCTTGATTCTTTTTGGTACATATTGGCTAGACATTTGGGTTTTTAGGTGTAATCACTGTCTTTCTATAGAAACATCACCTCTCTAATCAGATTATATTATAATTTGATCCTAGTTGTTGGCTTCATAGCCAGAAGGGGATTTAGAAGCAAACCCTAAAGTGGATGTCTACTCTACTGAAAGGCAAAAATCTCTCCACCATCCTCAAGCTACAAGAGAACACAAGCCTTCAACACAAAGAGTTGAGCCATTTCTGTAGGCCAGAAGTTTCAGGGGAATTTTGGCATTCAGAACTTTAAAGTGAACCAACCCAAGTACTCTCATCCCAAGTGTCAGATTCTCACGTCTACCTATTCATGGTCCTAACCTTGGCACAGTAGACTGGCAGTATGTGAGAATTTAATCATTTTTGGAGCTCTGTGCCACCTATAATTGAGTCCTGGATCTGGTCCTCAACTTTGCCCCCCAGGTGCAGATGAGAGTCTCTTTATTTCCTGCCAAGGAGGTCCTCTGGCTTTGACAGTTTGCCTTTAATTGGTGATTAAAAATCTAGTCTTTCATTATCTTTTCCAATCCATCATTTGTATCCAGCAAGACCCATTCAATTGCATACTCCTTATAATTGCTACTCCCTCAACCCTTCCAAGGTCTGAATTATTGTACCCATCAGTGCATTACCTTCTGCAGTATCTCATCCCAGTTCATCACCGGAGAGTTTGAACACTGCCAGGGGCTATAAGTGTTCCATCCATCACTGCACTGCCAACTGCCTGAAGTGTGACCAACTCAAAAATACTATTTTAGAGTCTGATTCCTAGATTCATTTAAAATACCAATAATCCTCAAATTACATTTCCCAAGAAATAGACTATTAGGCATATATTTATGTGTAGCAGTTTTATTGAGAGTGTTTGGAAAAGTATACCCAAATAGGAGTGCAGAAATAGGTCTTGGCAGAGGGAGAAGCTGAACTGTGAGATGTGGTGTTACAGAGTCCTCATCATATCCTCTGTGAAACCCTTGAGTCAGAGTAGTCCTCCCAAATTATCCTGAATTAAAGCAAGGGGCTCAGACCCTTGTATTTCCCATATCACCAGTTTTGGATATGGTTATTTCTCAGGATGGAAATGTAACCTTAGTTGAGACAACTCACTTCAACTGAAGGCAATTCCTGAAGAGGACTTAGATGTGAGATATTACCAGCAGCACTCCCAGATAAAGTGAGTAGAAAAAGGGGAAAAAAAAGAAAATTAGTTTTGGGGCACCTGGGTGGCTCTTTCAGTTAAAGCCTCCAACTCTTGATTTCAGCTCAGGTCATGGTCTCACAGTTTGTGAAACTGAGTCCTGCTTTCAGCTCTGCACTGATAGCAAGGAACCTGCTTGGGATTCTCTCTTTCTCTCTGCCCCTCCCCTGCTCATTCTCCCCCTACCCCCTCTTTCTCTCATAATAGATAAACTTAAAAAAATTAGTGCCGTTTTAAACTTTGAAATATTAAACAAAACAACAGGACAGGAAATAAACAAGTTATTTCTTATAAGTCCTAGGTTTGTTGCCAAGATCAGAAAGATAAGGTGGAGAAGAGGTCTGGAAAAGTGAACAATAGTATGCCCAAAGGCTCTTTGACTATCACCCCCTTAAGGTATTTGAATATGTAGTAAAGTAATTGGATTTTATGTTTAAGATGTCTATTAGGTTAGTGACATGCTCAGTCAATAATTGTATGCTAGATTTTATGTTCTTTAAGGCCGGGCACACATCTGTCCTGTTCACTACCCTCTCAAAATAGTACCTCTCACATAATAGGCATCCACCATACTCTTAATGAATAAAGGATTTATGGTATAGCAATATCAAAGAGAACTATGAGTCTTAAGTTCTAATATAAATTTTATTTTTGTTAACCCTAAAGCCTGTTTTTTATGTGTCCCCACATGTCTCATATATGGCAAGTCCAGAGCTACCTTCTAAAGTGAATATTAACATTACTGCAACCTCATAGAAATAAGAATAAAATATGATATTCGTGTCTTAAGCTTGAACAAACTTTTCATGAATGCTTAGTATTTTTTTCCAAAATCCATTAGACAAGTCAATTGAGGCTCATCACTTATCAGACTGATCAAAATGTTAAGCCATTTGTATGTGTCTCCTGCCAAATTAATACTTTATATTTGGAATGATTTCTCTAGTTGAAGAGGAGAGAAAAATTATGACAAGTGCACAGAATTAAAAGGCAAAAGCTAATGAAGATGAAATCAATATCAAGTTCTGTAAGTATAATACTCAGATTAAATACACCCACCCTTGTCAAATAGACACCCCGATCTAAGGAAGAAGTTTTGGGAAAGACATTCTGCCCTAAATGTGGCTATATTTTTAACTAGCAAGAAAAAAAATAACTAGGCTTTTGACAAAATGATAAAGTACTATATCTAAAAGCTCCAGGAACTCACTTGCCCTTTACAAAATGGAAATATTCCTGTAGGATTTTCACAGTGCCTGTATCCAATAGTTATAGAAAGCCAAAGCCAAAATGTGCTTTGTAAATAGAGCCAGCTTGAATACAGAGTACCAACTTGGACAAGATACAAACACAAGAATCCAGAAATATGAAGCCAGAAGACCTTAAACTGTGGGCACCTATCTGTCACCCTGTAATTTGGGACAAGGAGAAGAGCATGTGCCTCAAGCTCATCACTAAAAGGAAATGAACCATATCAGCGGAAGCATAAGATTATCTCCAAGACCCAAGGATATAATGGATGCAGAAGCACTTCAAAGACTGTGTATCTTCAACCTATATTTATAATTATTGTTATGGCAGTGATTTCAAATTTTCTCTAGGCTGGTGAACTCAAGTTTGATGGCAAGGGCTCAGAATTAAATATAGGCCTGGCAAAGGGAAATACAAGTATTTCCAGCAGAATGGTGCCTATATAGAAAAAAAGGGGAAAACCTCTTTTTTTTTAAATCTATCACGTGATCTGGACACTTTTTCTGCAGTGGTCTTTTTCTCCATACTTGTTACTTAATAATAATTACAAAGCTTTGTATAAAGAAAACCCCATCACGGTGTTACACTGCAACAGATATGCTTTAGACCTAAGTAGCTGAAAGCATTAATGTAATAAAATACAATTATGTAGCTAAATTATTCCTTGAATTATTGATGCAATATTGACTCATTTAGTATCTCTCATAACAAATGGGCAGAACATACACTTACAGGTTAATATGCCCTACCAAGGGAAGAAGTGCACAGCAGCTGAACCCAGAAATTCAGTAATTTTATAACCCTATGTTTTATTAAAATCCATTAGATTCCTTCAGAGGCACAAGGTCAAGGAAGAACAAAAAAGAAAAAAAAAGGTATCCCATACTAGTTTAAACAAGTTTAAACAGAAACAAAAACAATGCTGAATATGTAACATTTGTCATTTTAATCACCAACATCCATTTTCTGTTAATTCTCTGTAATGTAGCGATGTGGTTAAACAATAAAAACTGTTAATAGCTCGTGGACTCTTTGGCCCCAATTATCTATTTCTACATGGACTAGCTCTGTTTTTGCTGGAAAATTCACTACATTTACTGTATTTCTGAGACACACAGAAAACTCAGAGATGCATTTAAATACCAGTGACTCCAAGAATCATGGTGTATACACAGTAAGTAATTGGTAAATGCTTGTTTGTTTTTAAAACTACAAAAGACTCTTATTTTCTTCATTTTCAACAGTACATATATTATTTGCTTTTGCATATTCTTTGTTCCTAGCTAGTTAACACCTTTAGAATAGACCTGTCTCTTAAGTTCTTTGAGTATCCCATAGGTTCTGAAAACACACTGAATACAGAGACAAATTAATATGTATTAAAAGTAGTTATACCATTCAAATTCTCTGTTGCAAAATAGAGGTCAGAAAGGTAATACTGTCAGGTAAGAATAGCCTAAATCTCAAACTAAATTCAATATTTGCATTATGTTAAATATAATACATAATGCCACAATGAACAGCAGTTGAACACCATCAAAGATGGGTTTTTTTGACCAAATGCCATTCTTTGGATAAGCTGTCATACAATGTGGCTCTTAGTCATAGTAGCATTTGGCTAAAATGTGAACTTTACCAAGATTTCAGGTAATTACTTTGAGTAAATAGGAACTTTCTGAGTTCTTAGGTATAAAGGTGAATGCTGGTATTTTTGACATTTCAAGAGAATGCCTCAAACTTTCATAGAATTTTTAGGACTTGCTCTTTATCCTTATTTTTTTAAGGAAAACAGAATTTGGCCATATATTACTGATTAAATTAGTGTAAAAAAAAGGAAGAGTTTTGTTTTGTTTTATTTTGTTTTCTCTTCAGGGTGTTTTTCATTCCACTGAATGGCATCTTAAAAGACCAGAGTTGAGGTACAAATAAAGTAAAAACAAGTTTAGTTTCATTAAGGAGGAAAAAAAAATGCTTATATAATTTTATCATCTGCCAACATAAAAAAAAAGTTGGCAACAGTGCCTCTTAGGGCTGATTGAGAATTCTGCATTGCTGCATCTCTGACTGGCTTCATCGCCTTGCCATCTTCTAGGCAACATGAACAGTATCTCCTGAGTTTGGTGGCCAACAAAAAGGGCTGCAGAGCTTCAAGCTTCTATGTCTACGCTACATACAAAATGTACTCTAACCTCTAATCAGAGGTAGGAAACTGAGGCACTATTTCTAAATAATGAAAGCCCATTCCCCTAATCTCCCTTGTATCTCCTTCTTCCCTCTGCCATGCCCACAGTCCAGTGTATTTTGATACCTTGACCACTGCAACTCTCCCTAAAGAATAAATCACCTCTTTATCTGGCTACCTCTGTACCTGGTACATACTTCCACTTTTGCACTCACCACACAAGAATGTAATATATTTCTGGCATGTTTGTTACTTCCAACAGACTTCGAACTTCTGGAAGAGAGGAATTTTGTTTTATATATCTTTGTATCTCCAGCACCAAGCATGATCCTTGGCCTTTAGTCAATTCTTACCATTTGGTCTCTATTACTATTCAAAGTTGAATAAATATGTGTTATTAAGGATTTTATGTGATACAGCTGCTTTTATGAATCCTGATTCTTCAGTTCAATAAATGTAAAGACTAAGGTGAGTCATTTTTCTAGACAAAGTCTGTAAGTCTAATTAATAGGAAAAGAAAGGGAACCATGAAAGGAGCATCTATGGAGAAAGGGAGTAAAGAAGAGTTAACTTTAGGAAGTTTGGGGTAGAGAGTCCTTGTGTCTGGAATATTCTTCCCTGGATTTTGGTATACATGGATACATTCTGTCATTTAGACCTCTGTTTATATCTTAAGAGAGGTCTCTCCCTTAAAGGCCCAATCTAAAATAATCACTTTATTATGCCATTTTAATTCTCTGCAGAGTTTTAGTCATTGTCTGGTTATTGTTTTTATTTATTTATTCCTTTTATGTATGTTTTTGTTTACTGCCTATCTATTGTAATGTAAGATCCATGAAACAAAGCTGCTAGTCACTGCTTTTATGTCTAAAACACTACTTATCTCATAGTAAGTGCTTAGTAAATATAGGATGAGAAAATATATGAATAAGTTGATTTAAAAAGCAAATCAATTGCAAAATTTGTTATTTTTCACTAAAAGTAAATTGTTTTCAAAAATACCTAACATTTAAATGTTCCCTAAGAATATATTTCAAAAGTCTCAGGTAAGAATAGGAAACATAGGAAGTCAGAGAGACCAGAACCTATTGGTCCTCCACCATCAATCCGGTGAGAAAGGATGGGACAAAAGTATTGGATTCAAAAACATCTTCAGCGTAGATAATGGTAATGCTTTAGAAAGAAAGTCAATGAAAACCTAGGAGGAAATAAATGATAAATTAAATAGCTTCCTCAATAGCTGATTGAATACAGCTACACATATGTGAAGAGACTCTTTTGGCAAAATCAAATGAACATCAAGGTTGTTAATCAAACAAGGAAGCCATTAAACTGAGGTGGTTTTAAATGCCTTAGTAGCCTATATAAGCAAACCAAAACCTAAGCCTATAATGTTTCAAGATTAATAAATCAAAATCTAAGGACAACAAATCACAATCAGCCCAGTCGCTTTTCCAAATACAGCAACTGTTAAGTTACAGCTAATCAAATAACTTCCTTACTTTTCTTCTGCCTTTTCTCTTAAAAAGTCCTTCTCCTTGCTCCTATCAATGGAGAGCTTCTAACCACGTCTGGTTACTGCTGACCAATTTGAATCAATTTTTGCTCAGTAAACTCCTAAAATGTTTAATATGACTCAGTTTATTACTTAACAAGGTCAATTTGAATCTGAAATTGTAACTACAGTATTCATATGGATTTGTATTGTTATAAATGGCAGAGAAAATGCTACTGGTCCACCAATCCTGCTTCCTTTTCTCTTTGTGCCCACAATCTAAATGTCGGTATAGATAATAGAATGTGGATGGAGGTGTTTACCATTTCCAGTCATGGTACCTAAAACTCTCAAGAGAGCTTCCCCAATTTCTCTGAATTGGGGAATTCTGTGGATGGTTCTGAGGTGCCACTGAATAGAAACCTACCAAACACTTAATTGGACTCTGAAGTGAAGGAGAAATAAACTCTGTCAAGCCACTGCAATGTTGCAATAGTATATGCTGACATATATTGATTTTATTTCCCAACATGCTCCTGCTCTCCTCCTCTCTGAAGTTTCATCTATATGATTAGTGACCAAGGTACTCCATCTCAGGGTTGATTTGTACAAGTGTAGAAATAAGACTGAGGTCAGGGCAAGGGCAAATCCTGCTTTTGGATTTTTTGAACAGAATGCAGGGAAGAGTTTGAGGCCCTCCATAATGGTGAGGTTAGAATATGTGCAAGCAGACTTCCTGAGAGATAAAGCAGACAGCAGGGTAATACAAAGATGAGCATTCTGTAAGCATTTGAGCCACTGGCTTCATGTGTCCCAATGGTCCAGCTAAAAGCTTGCTTTTCCACAGGTTTCAGAGATACCCCATTATTCTTCTTGTCAGTTCTGTTACTTAAACCCAAGAATCCATGTATAACATTGAAACTGAATATCACTGTATTTTAGCAAAAAGAATTATGTGGGATTCATCAGAAGCATTTATACAGTGCTTTCCTGTCCTCAGTTCATGAGCAAACTGGAACCATAAAGCACTGCTCTATTCTAGGCTGCTGTTACTCAGACAGATGACAAGTCCATCTGCTATGGAACAGGAAGAAGGAGTGGAGGAAATAACCACAAGTCACCAAATGATTCGGCTAGTCTATATTTAGGTAGTGTGTCTCAAACTCTAATGTATATATGAATTACCTAGCGATATTATTAAACTGAAGATTTGGATACAGGTCTGGGCTGGGACCCAAGCCTCTGCATTTCTGAAATGCTTTCAAGGGCTGCTACTGCCTGTTCACTACCATGCTTTGTGGGGCAAGGTCCTTAACCAGACTGTGTGTCTCCTGTGGCTGTTCCTCCTTTGTATATGACGCTCAGCAGGGACAAGAAGAACGGCTTCATAATGTTTCTCAAAAGCTCTCATAGGATTCAATATGCAGTTCCCAGAAAAGCAGCATTGGCATCATCTGGGAGCATATTAGGAATGCAAATTTTGGAGTTCTACCTTAATCTACTGAATCAGGTTTGGGCACGGGGCCCTGGAAATTATATTTGTAAACTCTGTAGGCAAACACTATGCACTATAAAGGATGAAAGAACTAGAAACTGTGGATTGGGAGCTGACAACCTACCTGTGAATAAATATCATTTTCACAGGCTTCAGAAGCTATGCTATGACTGAGAAAACACACAGGCCAATCACTAGAGACTTTGGGAAAGGTTTAGTAACTTGAATGGCACTTTAATCCTTTATATGTGTTCTATAAAGAGCAAAGTTCATTAGTGCATGAATGGCATGGTCTATCAGGAGATGCTGGGCAAAGGTAAAGGCAATGGGAGATCCATGTTTCTGTCTGAGTCTCACATACAAGCCACAGCTCCTTAGAAAAACGATTCCATGATATACAAACAGGGATTATTACCATCTTTCTCTCCCTGTCAGAGAAATGGGGAGAACTATGTGTGAGGCTTTATATACTGCCCTTTGAGAATTCTAACCACCAGAGTATTTGTTAATGGTTAATATTTATGTAAAGAGATTTTAAAAAAATTTTTTAAATGTTTTATTTATTTTTGATACAGAGAGAGACAGAGCATAGAAGGGAAGGGACAGAGAAAGAAGGAGATACAGAATTGGAAGCAGGCTCCAGGCTCTGAGCTAGCTGTCAGCACAGAGCCTGACGTGGGGTTCAAACCCATGAACGTGAGAGCTGACCTGAGCCGAAGTCAGAAGCTTAACCGACTGAGCCACCCAGGCGCCCCTGTAAAGAGATATTTTAATTAGTTATAAGGAGTTCATATTCTGTCAGGAAAGAAAAAAGGAGAGTATATCGAATGGAAGGTAAAAATTAATTTAAAAAGAAAAAAATGATCAGAAAAAGAGGGTAATATAAACATAAGTGGTCTCAAGAAAGGCTTTATGCAATACAAAAGAGCTGATGTCAGATATCTAAAATCTGCATCTATAGGAAGTAAAGAAAATCTTTGGTTACTGTCTTCTACACTCCTTTCTTCTCTTAACGCCTGGTTAGCATGAATGTCTGTATTCGAACTATCACACTGACAGCTATATATTTATTTTAATCTGTAACAAAAGGCTGTGAAGTCTTTGAGACAGGGTTATTTGTTTTTGATGAAATATATTTTTGATGGATTTACTTGACCCGGATCTATGTTGGTAAAGAAATGTCATCTTGAGAGAATAGTACAACATGGAGAAAAAGTATTCTGCACTAGGAGTCTACCCGCCTGCTTATTTCTACCCTTTCATTTCCAGACTTGGCCAAGGGAAGCTGAGAAGCTAAGTGGGTACAATCACAAAACAAAGATGTCAACAGAAGCGCATTCATCATCAGAAGCCTCTGACCTCACCTGGACAAAACCTTGATAAAAATACTTAATAGGAAATGAAGATAAAGTTACTAAGGAGTAGAAAACAGTAGGGAAAATAATGTTTAGTACCTCGTGTTTCTGGGTGGTGATATTCAACATCCCTGAGCTTTTGCTTAAATTAAGCTTAATATGTTTTTTTCTCACCCCCGATCACAGTGCACACGTCTCCCCCTCTCATCCCCACCCCTTCTGCTGTCCACTCCAATTTAGTTTGTACAGGACGTGTAATTAACACTCAATTTATGTCCTTTTCTGAAATGTTCATGAAGACAAACAGATATGGCCCCCAAAATGACCTTTGTTGAGTCCCTTGATACCTTTCCCTCAAATGGATGTTTTAGCATTTACAAATCACTTTCATTTTCTTTTCGCCTGCCAGATGGGTTTGAATCTCTGTGGTGGCTTTCTTTTCCAAACATCACGGTTTTCTAAAGGATCAAATAAAGTTCATCGTGGCTTATCTCAATTTCCCTGGGATAACTCACATTTCGAAATGAAAAAGTCAGAATACATCAACAGCAGTAGAAGGCAGTTATAGAGGTCCACGCTGAGGCCACCCGCTTCCCTCCACCTATGGTGAGGTGTATGTGAAGCCTGGTCTCAGGGAGAGAGGTCTGTGGGGGAGCGGGGAGGCGGCGGAAAGCCTGATGGTGATGATTAGGAGGTGAGCAAATAAAATGCAGCATCCAGGAAAAGGTAAACGTGTGAAAGGCCCACAAGCTTATTAATCCTCTGCCTGTAGAATAGTTACTACAGAAGAGCAAACCAGGACGAGGAGGGGAGGGAAGAACCCCAACTGGAACCAGAATGCCCTGGGCTTTAGATGATGTGGCAACAAGTGACTCCCTGAGAAGAGGATGGAGACTTAATTGTTCTCTGTTGTTATCGATAATATTATAAAACCCTTTCTAAATCACTTACTGAGAGCCTGTGGTGCTATGTATGCACTTTACATGAGTGTCTCATAACCCACACAATCCAGAAGTTATATTATGATCATGTTCATTTTAAAAACATGAAAATTACGTGGCATCTGGCTGGCTCTGTGGGTACTGCATGTGACTCTTGATCTCTAGGTTGTAAGTTCAAACCCCACACTGGGTGTAGAGATTACTTAAAACTAAAAAATACTTAAAAAAAAAAAGAAAAAAGGCTCCAAAAGACTTCAAATATTCTATTGATTCAGAACTAGGTTTCAAAGTAGACCTCTAATGTTGAGACGGTTATTTAATGAAGTCAATCTATTTTAAACAATTATAACTTGCTATACTATTGTTCTCCCCCCAATTTCTATCACAAATATACATGACTTTTATATTTGCCTGAGACCTATGGAGTAATATTATGGAGGCAAGTTGTTTATCATTGATTATGGTAATATCTAAAAAATTAAATAGTGATGAGAGTTTAAATAATTTTTACTATATGTCTTTAATTTTGCATTTATATAATTCTTCTAATTCATAATAAGCACCCTACTTGTCGCATAAAGATATGTAGCTTTCTTCTAGTTTTTTGTCTTGACCCTAAGAGTCCTTGCAAATGAGTAAAAGAACCCCAGTTGTCCCTGCCTCTTGATGGGCCATTCTTCATGAGTAACAAGGGGAGCAGATCGAAGGGACCTTCAAAACAGGGCCACAGAAGAGATCAAAGGAGAAAGTATCTCCATGCAGCACAATTCCATAAGACCTCTTTCACACCATACTCTACATGAAAAGCACACAGTGGAGCAACACCATCTGAATGTGCCTTGGGTCGTGCAGTACCCGGCCCTGGATGAAGAAGGGAAGACACTTGCAAGTACTTTCACAGCAAAATAGCACTGACATGTTCCAAGATGCCACAACAAAGACTTGTTTAAAATTTTTTAATTTTAATTTCAACTTATTCTCTTTCTTTTTCTTTTTGAGAGAGGGAGCAAAGAGACAGGGAGATGCAAAATCCAAAGCAGGATCCAGGCTCTGAGCTGACAGTGCAGAGCCTGATACAGGACTTAAACTCAGGAACATGAATTCATGACCAGAGCCAAAATCAGACACTTAGCCAAATGAGCCACCCTGCACCCCCATGGCCAAGACTTCTAATTCTAAGACTCACTGGCATAGAAAATGCTGTAAGAACTTCTCCAGAATCTGCTCATCATTCAAGACTCAGTTGAAATATCACCTCCTTTCTGGAGCTTTTCCTGCCACTTTTGATTAGCTTCAGCATCATTGTTGTCTATGTTCCTAACTGATTTGTTTGTACCTCTAACTTAGCATGTCAACTTTGTGTTACATGGCCTTATACTGTGTAGGACTATGAATTCTTTGAAGCCAACAGTTTTTTGGGACTGGTATACCTCAGAGTCACAGCTCGGGGGTAAACTCTGGATATACCAATTATTAGTTCTTACCTTTTTGAACTTTAATTTCTCTACCTCTAAATGGGAATAGTTTATGGTATCTATTTCACAGAATTGTTCTATATTGTCACATGAATGACAAGGTCTGAAAATAGTATTGGATACTTTGTTTACTAGCAGTATTTCTTATCTAAAACTAAAGGGTGCCAGAGGTATAGTAGAATTTCACATACAAGCTAGAATTGATTTCCTATTATCTCTTAAATCATGTCACCCAAGTTGATGCCTATAACAGAAATTATGGGTGGTGTTCTAAGCTTTCTATAGATTAAATATTTTATTATGTTGTATTATTTTTCAAAACTTAAATTGACTTTAAACCCTTTAAATACTACTTATAATATAAATTCCAGAACATTTTAACAATAAAATTTCCATACTGATGCTCAGTCTATCTTATTAAAGGACATTGTCACCTTCAATGGTACGAAGTATAAACAAGTACTTAAACAACACTGGTGTCCAGAGATAAATAGATGTGAGAGAATGGATATACAGATACACAAAATAAGACTTATTTTGATTTTTCTACCCCAATATTAGACTGCCCAGCAATACAGAATTGCATGCCCTTTCCCATTCTGACGAACGCTTCCTCAGAAACCTAGTCTTCAGTAGCATTGGGACTTTCATGTGAAGCCTTTAAACAAAAATTTTTTTAATGTTTTTTATTTACTTTTGAGAGATAGACAGAGACAGCACGAGGAGGGAAGGGTGAGAGAGAGAGGGAGACACAGAATCTGAAGCAGGCTCCAGGCTCTAGCTAGCTGTCAGCACAGAGCCCGATGCAGGGCTCAAATCCATGAACCACGAGATTATGACCTGAGCTGAAGCCGGATGCTTAGCCAACTGAGCCATCCAGCCATTCCTAAGTAAAGCCTCTAGAACAGTAAGAACCTTTCCTTCTATGGGATCACTTGATAAAAATCTCTCAAAATAATAATCACTGTGACTTAAGCTCACTAAGCATGTGCATCTTGCTATCTCATTAGGGAACCACAGATGGCACTCAGTGTGCTTGTAAAATGAATAATTGAATCAATGAATGGCCTACGAGTCATATCACAGACACCCACAATCTTACCACCAGAGGTGAGCAGGGATAGAAATGGTTCCCAGAAGTGTGGCCGCTTCCATTGTTACTCTCCTCCTCCATCTCATGAACTAAGAGGCAGAGAAAATCAACTTGGGAAATCCCTTTTCTAGAGCTTGATTCTTCCATAGTATGTAATCTTCACAGGTAGGCATGTGCTGAACTATAAAGGTATAGTGGACTTTCAGACCATACCACACCTAGGCTCAGGGTAAATAAATGTCCTTGTGAGATAAATGAATGAAAATCAAGCTTCTAAATATTGAAGCAAGATGAAAATTCACAACTGTATATGAGAAAATGTCTTTCTCTTAAATTTCCCTCTAATAAAGTAATAATTCTATTCCAACCTAAAACAGTCAACATTTCACTCAGATTCCTATAATCCTACACCCATATTTTAAAATTATAATGAAACATTTTATATTTAGACATAAATAGTTTTTTTTGAGTTTTTGTCACATCTTTTGTTATGATAAAATATACATAACAAAATTTAACCACTTTGGAGTATACAGTTCACTGACCCTAAGTTCATTTACATTGTTTGTGCAACCATCACCGTATTTCGTCCCCAGAACTTTTTCCATCTTCCCAAATAAAACTCTATCCACTAAACAGCAACTCCCCATTGCTTTTCCCTATAGCCCCTAACTTCTATTCTACTGTTTCCAGGAATCTATTGGAAAAGGCAAAAATATGGAGGCATTAAAAAGATCAGTGGTTTCCCATCTTTGGCCTGAGGAACCTGAAGGAGTTAGCTATGCCTGCCTAGCTAGAAAGGGTACAAAAAGTTCTGCTTCCTGCTCCTTCTCGCAGGCTGCTCTGGACATAGGGACATCCTTTGCCAGGACACACTCACGCCAGGACTCAGAGTCCTCCACAGAGTCTCCCAACGTGTAGTTTAGGTATTGCAAATAGTTTTTTCTTCCCTGAGTACAACACAGAGCACAAAGGATTTTTAGGGCATTGAAATTACTACATATGATACTACAATGGTGGATATATGCCTTTCTATATTAGTTCAAACCCACAGAATGTACAATATCAAGAGTGAACCCTAATCAACTACTGACTCTAGTTGATTAAGGTACCACTCCAATAGGGATGTTTGTAATAGAAGAGGCTATGCTTATGTAAGGGCAGGGTGATAGGAGAAATGTCTCTATCTTCTGATCAATGTTGCTGTGAACCTAAAACTGCTCTAAAAAAAAGTTCTATTTTAAAAAGAGAAAGGAAGGGTGCCTGGTAGCTGTCAGTTAAGTGTCCAACTCTAGATTTCAGCTCATGTCATGATCTCACAGTCATGAGATCACAAGCCACACTGGGCTCTGTGCTGGGCCTGGAGCCTGTTGAAGATTCTCCCCTTTTTCTGCTGCTCCTCCCTCATTTGCTCACAAAAGAAAGAAAAAAAGAGAGAGAGAATGAGAGAGAGAGAGAGAGAGAAGAAAGAACGAATGAATGAAAGTGGAAGGAAGGAAGGAAGGAAGGAAGAAAGAAAGAAAGAAAGAATTCTGACATAGGTTATAACATGAACTTTGAAGACATTATGCTAAGTGAAATAAGCCAGTCACAAAAAGACAAATGTTAGGGATGCCTGGGTGGCTCAGTCAGTTAAGTGTCCAATTTCAGCTCAGATCATGAACTCATGATTCATAAGTTTGTGCCCCACATCAGGCTCTGGGCTGACAGTGCAAAGCCTGCTTGGGATTCTGTCTCCCTCTTTCTCTCTCTCTGCCTCTTCTCCATTAATGCTCTCTCTTTCAATCTAAATAAATAAAAGCTTAAAAATTATAATTAAAAGGCGCCAGGGTGGCTCAGTCAGTTGAGCATCCGACTTCAGCTCAGGTCATGATCTCACACTCATGAATTCTAGCTTTGCATCAGGCTCTGTGCTGACAGCTCAGAGCCTGGACCCTGCTTCGGATTCTGTCTCCCTCTCTCGCTGCCCCTCCCCACTCACACTGTGTGTGTGTGAGTGTGTGTGTGTGTCTGTGTGTGTGTGTGTGTGTGTGTCAAAATTAAACATAAAAAATTTTAAAAATTAAAAAAAGACAAATGTTACATGATTCTACTT
The DNA here is from genome assembly GCF_006229205.1 of Suricata suricatta. NCBI lineage: Eukaryota > Metazoa > Chordata > Mammalia > Carnivora > Herpestidae > Suricata > Suricata suricatta. The sequence continues at coordinate 61,957,902 of NC_043710.1, forward strand.
ATATAAGGAAACTAGCATAGTCAAAATTATGGAGATGGAAAATTCTTTTCAATTTTTAATTTTTTTAAGAATTAAATTTCATTTATCATTACCATAAAAATAATTTAAGCAACATTAAAGCATCACTCATGGCACCTGGGTGGCTCAATGGCTGAGCTTCTAACTCTTGATTTCAGCTCAGGTCACGATCTCATGGTTCATGGGATTGATCTCCACATTGGGCTCTGCACTGACAGTGCAGAGCCTGCTTGAAATTCTCTCTCTCTCTCTCTCTCTCTCTCTCTCTGCCTCTTCCTTCCTTGCATGCTCTCTTTCTCTCTCTCAAAATAAATAAACTTTAAAAAAGAATCACTCAATGCAATATTTTAATCCTAACACAACTGGTCAAATGAATCCTTTTTGTATACTGAAAGCTATTTATTTTTATACATAAACTTAAAATGTTGTTTTATGCCTTTTATGCTCTTCATTTCATATAAGAACTTACTTATAAGCATTATTTATGTAACTAATGTTATATTTTTCAACTAATTTAGATAATAATTTAATCATCCAATTGAGAGGGTTTTTCCCCTCTTAAATTGTATTTATCAATAATAAAGACCAACTCAATGATCATCTTTATGTCCACATATATCTTCCTTATTTTTAGAATTGAAGCATTCAGACCAATATTCTTGTAAAGAAACCTCTCAAAATTTTATATCTATCTCATTATTTTGTTTTACTTTAAAGAATTTATCCCATGTGATGTTCCCATTTCTGTGTGTGTGTGTGTGTGCACTTATTTGTGGGCATGTGTACTGACTCTTTCCTGACTACTATGCTTGCTTATTGAAGACAAGGACTTTCTCTGTTTTTTCACTATTATATAGTCAATCATTATAACATTTCCAGATAAATATTAGGCATTCATAAATGTGTGTGAAAATTAAAGTAATAATTACATGAATAAATCAGTGGATAGCTTTGGATAAACAATAAGTTATTTCTTCACACTTCAGGGTAATATTTGGCTTTATAAATATTCAGGGTAATATTTGGCTTTAGTATTTAAAATTTTTTAATAAATTAAAATATGAATAAAATTTCAAAGTAAAACTTATTATTTCTAAAACTCTCATAAAAGTAATGCTTGGAAAAATACAGAGAAAAGGAAAATCTTCCACATTTTCATTACTTAAATGCTGAACTTTTCAGAGACTTTATTTCTGGTCTTTCTTGTTCATACAGATTTACATGAAATTATGAGCTAATTAGCATATTATATATACACAAATTCCTAAGCATATTTCTCTTCATGTAGTGGATGTATTTACAAAGAAATATTTTGAAGACTGCTTTTATATTAAGTATAAATAGTATTATTACATTTTATTGAATTTATGTTTTATTTATGCTGCATTCAGGAAAATATGCTGAATGCGTCATGCTACCAACAAAGGAAGGTTAAAATGCTAAACATGGAGAATGTTATTTATAGGGATTTTAATTGTAGAAAAATATAACCACAAATCTGCATGCTACACTGAAAGCTTTTTTAAATGCCTATTTCGAGGTTGACAGTGTCATACTATTTCCACTATATCTTTTTGTGTTCAGGGTGTAATGCAAAGATGCCAATAAAATCACCCACAAAAAATCAGAGGTAAAGATTATATGAGCTCTTAGAAATCTACTCTACTCTCTCTAAAATTATGAACAAATAAAAATATCACCCAATGTCAATATTTCCTATTTAAAGGGAAAGTATTTTTAGAAGTTAAAGGAAAATTATTTTTAGTTACTGTTTACATAGCAGAATAATTTGGTGGTAGAGAGAGAGTGATTCCTACAGTGAGACAAATGTTCACATTCTGGCTTGATAATCAAAGCAAGTTATTTATTTTTCCAGGCCTGAGATGCCTCATTTCTAGAATTAAAAATAATGTAACCTCCTTTATGAACTAAATATGAAGATTAAATAAAAATATGTATTAGGTGCCTAGTATGCTACCTGGCACATGATAAGCACTCTGTAACTGGCAGTCACGTAATAATAAAGGTTGGCGGAATCTATTCATGAGGTGAGGGATGAACCACATTCATCCCTTGTAGTTCAATTTACTCCCTGGTTACAAAGAGAAGCCAAGTTGTACACTAACATTTGTTTGGAAACCTGCATATTTTGAAGACACTAAATTTATTTTCTAGTAAGACTGTAGTTGAAAATAACAATGAGAAAAAAATAAGATCCAAGCCAAACAAGTTTAAAAACAAAGATAAAGTATTATTAATGCACATAGCTAAATTTCAAAGGCAGTTCTAACTTTAGATTCAGCTTAATTAGAAGCTAAAAATCTGGCATCCAGAGGAATAATGGTTTCAACCTACTTCTCTAAAACTCAGCAACATAACATCAGATTTTCTGGTTTCTGATTGGCTGTCTAGGGTCAATTACCTACCCATTCCTGAACCTGTCACTGTGGGATGGGAGATTCTAATTGGCTCATCTAACCCACATTTCTCCACTGGAGCTTCATGGACTAAGAGCTGAAGAAGGATGGTTGGTACCACAAATACACTATGCTTCCTTCCCTCTATGAAACCACCGTGTTATTCTCAGGAAAAGGATAAGTAAATATTTCTGTGGACAAACACAATGGGTTTCTACTCCCATGACCTACAGCAATCTAAATCAGATGAAATAAGGACTGTGGAGATATGAGATTCAAAACCCTAATGGAACATACTTCTGTTTTGTTGAATAACAATAATTCTTATAAGAACTCATCTTCAGCATGTAGCAAAGGCTGGTCAGCATTGCATTGCCATAAAACACAAAAGATTAATACTAAGCATTTCGTACCATACCATGAATCATTCACTTGCTCTTTCTGCTCTTTATCCTCTCCTTCCTTTGTTCTCTTTTCTCTTCCACTTTTTTCTTTCTCAGACCTTTACTGATCATTTTCTATGTACAGCCTTCCTATACATTGGTAAAAGACATTTCTGCCTCTAATGAAATTTATGATCTAGTTAGAAACATACAACAGAAAAGAGTATACTATATTGAGAAAAGCAGTGCCATATTGGACCAAACAAGTACAATTTTGGAGTGCAGCAATATGTTATAATGAAATTAAAATATGACTTGGGGTCAAAAGCCCTGGATCATATAGCTAGTTCTGTCTCTTACCAGCTGTGTGATTTTTGGAAAGTCATGTAAGCAATCTGAGCCTCCAGCACTTCCTTCATGTCACAGAGGTGACGCCACCTGTCTCGCAGCAATGTGGTGAGGACCAAATGAACGACATACATGGAAGTGCCAACAGTATTCTCTGACACATGACTGGCGTCATAACATTTCTAAATAAAGTGTTCTGGGTTTTTCATAAGGGAAGAAATATTTTTAGCTGCAGGAACCAAGGAAGACTTCACTGGGATAGCATTAAAATTAGTAGAGTTGGATAACACGTATGGAGGGAAAGACCATTCTGGTATTAGGGGGGAAATACTCAAAACAATGGAAACAAGAGCACATAATTTTTTAATGAAACTAGAGAACATTGCACGTTAGCCAAAATAGTAAGGTTTTGTTTAATTTGTTCTAGTTGTAGAATTATTTCCTCAATGATTTTTTTTTAGGCACTTAATACGTGAAATAGCAAAGGGGACCCGTTGTTGTTGAAAATAGGTGTAAGAAAACTCCCTACCTCACAATCCCACTAAGGAAATCCAGGGCTTCACAATGCATAGTTTTAAAACCAATGCAGTGTTAACAGAAAACAGGAAAACTGAGCTGCGGATCAAAGACAACATTCAGTGACTGAAGACAGACCTAATTTGTAGTTTTGCAAATTATACCACACTCTCTCATATCTCATCCCTTTGCACATGAAGACTGCTACTGAAATGCATCCCTCATGAATTCACCAGCTTCTCATCCTTTAAGATGCAGTTCAGCAAAGCCTTCCTTGATCTTCTTTGTCCATCCTTTAAGCTTCTTGCTGAACTAAGTGCTAATTCTCTGCACCACTTGCCGAACCAAGCATATAATTTTTCTTGATCCTCTATGGATATAAACTGACTTGCTCATTATTAGGAAGCTTGCTTTTTCTTTCTATCATCTATCTATCTATCTATCATCTATCTATCTATCTATCTATCTATCTATCTATCTATCTATCATCTATCTATCTATCTATCTATCTATCATCTATCTATCTATCATCTATCATCTATCTATCTATCTATCATCTATCTATCTATCTATCTATCTATCTATCTATCTATCTATCTATCTATCTATCTATCTATTTTCCATTTCTTTTTTTCTTTTCTTTCCTTCAAATCCCTAACAGCATTATTGAGGTATAATTGACATATAACAAAACCACACATTTCAGAATAAACCACACATTTCTGAAGGTACAATTAACATACAATAAACCATACATTTCTGACGTATAATAAGCCATACATTTCTGAAAACATGCATTTCACGTATGAAATTGTATACAATTTGATAAGTTTTGAAATATATATGCATCCATGGAAAAAAACCTCCAGAGTCACAATAATGAGGATTTTGTTCTTGGTATCCTCACACCAGTTTGTAATGCCTTCTTTTCATCAGCCTCAGTTCCCTTTTGTTCCCAATGATTGGTCTGCTTTCTGCCATTAGTTTTTTTTTTTTTTAATAAAACCAAAGAGAACTTTTTTTGCCTTGCTTTTCTCAATCAGCATTAATTGTTTTGAGATTCGCCCATGTATGCAGCATTGCCAAGTAGTATTCAGTTATAGGTATGTGCCACGGCTTTTTGCTTTTGCTTTTGTATTTTATGTGCTTTTTGTGTTTTATTCACTAAGTCATTCATAGTGCTGGGATTATTATTATTGTTGCTGTTGTCACTGTTGTTATTGCTATTATTAATAGTTTATTTTTAATATTTATTTCTGAAAGAAACAGAGCATGAGTGGGAGAGGGGCAGAGAGAGAGAGGGAGACACAGAATCTGAAGCAGACTCCAGGCTCAGAGCTGTCAGTAAGAGCCTGATGAAGGGCTCAAACTCACGAACCATGAGATCATGATCTGTGCCGAAGTCAGACACTTAACTGACTGAGCCACCCAGGTGCCCCTAAATAATTTTTGATTTTTGGTTATTATAAGTAAAGATTCTGTGAACATTCATAAAATATTTATATGGATGCATACTTTCATTTCTCTTTGAAAATCACCAGTGACTAGAATAGCTGGATCATAAGGTAGGTATATGTTTAACTTTTTAAAAATTATTCTTTAAAAATAGTTTATCAATGTATAACATCCATTTATATTTGTTTTATATTTTAACAATTCTAATAGGAACAGAAATAAAACTGCATTTCTGTAAAGGCTAATAATCTTCAGCATCTTTTTATGTGCTTATTTATATTTCATATATTTTCATTAGTAAAGTGATCAACTTATTATTATTGTTATTTACTGTTTTCTTATTGTGTTAAGGGTTCTTTATATATTCTGGAACAAGTCACTCATCATCTATATGATTTACAAATATTCTGTTCCTAGGTCTGGCCTTCTCATTCACTTAATATTTTTGAAGATATTCATTTTGATGAAGTATAATTTATCAATTTATTGTTTTATGGATTTCTGCTTTGTGTTTAAGAAAATTTCCCTAACCTAAGATCATAAGGAACTATTTTTTTATCCTAAACATGTAATACTTTTATGTTTCACATTTACATCTATGATTCCAATAACATAAATAACATGTATATGGTATGAGTTATAAATTGGAAGGTCTTTGCTTATGTTCTTTGTTTTTGTCTTGTAAATGAGTATTAAATAGTTCAAAAAATCAATTGCCCATATATTTCTGGACTTGACTTTATTCTGTTACTTTCATCTATTTATCTGTTTAATTTTTTTAAGTTTATTTGAGAGAAACAGAGACAACACAGGGAGGGGAGGGGCAGAGACAGAGGGAGAGAGAGAGAATCCCAAGCGGGCTTTGCACCATCAGCATAGAGCCTGACACGGGGCTCAAACACATGAAATTGAGATCATGACCTAAGCTAAAACAAAGAGTCAGATGTTTAACAAATTGAGCCACCCAGGAATCCCTATATATTGTTTTAAATTTTTATTTATTTTTGAGAGAGAGAGTAAGAAAGAGGGAGAGAGAGAATTCCAAACAAGTTCTGTGCTATCATCACAGAGCCCAATGCAGAGATCAATCTCACAAACCATGAGGTGATGACCTGAGCCAAAATCAGACACTTAACCAACTAAGCCACTCAGGAATCCCATCTATTTATCTATTTATTGTACTATGCACTACATCTCTATAGCTTATTTACTACTTGTTGCTAGCTTGGATATTAAACACAATCAATTTTATCTTCCCACCCTCCATCTCCTGGTAGCCACTACTTTAGTCTCTGGTTTGTTTATTTGTTTATAATTTATTTTGAGAGAGAGAGAGAGAGAGAGACAGAGAGAGACAGAGAGAGAGCATGAGCAAGGGAGGGGCAGAGAGAGAGGGAGAGAGAGAATCCCAAGTAGGCTCCATGCTAATAGCACAGAGCCCAACATGGGGCTCGAACTCATGAGCCATGAGATCATGACCTGAGCCAAAATGATCATGACAAGAGTCCCATGCTTAACCGACTGAGCCTCCCAGTCACTGCTATTTATTTATTTTTACAGATTTGACTTTTTAAGATTCAACATAAAAATAATATCATATGGTACATGTCTTTCTCTGTCTGACTTATCTCACATAGCATAATGTGTTCAAGGTCCATTCAGGTTGTCCCAAATGGAAGGATATACTTCTAAGTGATGAGTAAATAATATCCCATTGTGTATACATATCATGTTGGTTTTTTTTTTTTTGGTCCATTCATCGGCTGATAAACAGTCAAAGTATTTCCATATCTTGGCTATTGTAAATACTGCTGCAATAAACATGGGTATGCACATACCTCATCAAAATCCTGTTTTCATTTCCTTTAGGTATACACCAAGAAGTGGAGCTGTTGAATTATATACAAGATTTATTTTTAATTTTTTGGAGGAAACTCCTTATTGTTTTCCACAGTGGCTAGATTATTTTACATAGTCTATGCCAACAGTGTAGAAGGATTCTCTTTTTACCACACCCTCACCAACATGCCTTGTTTTTTGCCTTTTCTTAAAAATTTTTATTTAAAGGCCACTTAGTTAACATACAGTGTAATATTAGTTTCAGGTGTACAATATAGTGATTCAACATTTCCACACAACACACAGTCCTCACCACAGCAAGGGCATTCCTTGATACCCAAGCAATTTCACTCAACCCCCCAACCCACCTCTCCCCTTATAATCATCTTTTTGTTACTTATAGTTAAGAGTCTCTTTCTTGGTTTGCCTCTCTGTTTTATTTTTCCTTTGCTTGTTTGTTTTGATTCTTAAATTTCACATATGAGTGAAATCATATGGTATTTTTCTTTCTCTTATTGAATGATCTAACTTCGCGTGATACTCTCTAGTTCTATTAATGCTGTTGCAAATGAGAAGATTTCATTATTTTTAATTATTTTTAATTTATTTTTATTTATTTTTGAGAGACAGAAAGAGACAGTGCGAGCAGGGGAGGGTCAGAGAGAGGGAAGATACAGAATCTGAAGCAGGCTCCAGGTTCTGAGCTAGCTGTCAACACAGAGCCCGAGGCGGGGCTCAAACCCACGAACTGTGAGATCACGACCTGAGCCGAAGCTGGTCGCTTAACCGACTGAGCCACCCAAGTGCCCCAAGATTTCATTATTTTAGAGCCAAGTAATATTCCAGGGTGTGTGTGTGTGTGTGTGTGTGTGTGTGTGTGTGTGCAAATGGCATATCTTCTTTAGCCATTCGTCATTCAGTGGGCACTTGGGCTGTTTCCACAATGTTGCTACTGTAGGAAATGCTGGTATAAACATCAGAGTACATGTACCCCATTGATTTCGTACTGTTCTATTCTTTGGGCAAATACCTAGTGGTGCAATTACTGAAGGTAGGGTAATTTTACTTTTAACATTTTAAGGAATCTTCTTAGTGTTTTCTAGAGTGGCTGTACCAGTTTGCATTTCCAACAGTACAAGAGGGTCTGCCTCTCTCCACATTCTCCCCAACACCTGCTGTTTCTTGAAGCCACCCAGGTGCCCCATTCTCACATGTGTGAGGTGACATCTCTTTGTAGTTTTGATTTGAATGATTTGTATTTCCCTGATGATAAGTGATGTTGAGCATCTTTTCATATGTCTGTTGGCCATCTGTATATTAAGTGCCTATTGAAAAATGCCTACTCATATCTTCTGCCCATTTATAATTGAATTGCTCATTTTTTGGGTGTTGAGTTTTGTAAGTTCTTTATACATTTTCAATAGTAACCCTTTATCCGATATGTCATTTGCAAATACTCCCATTCCATAGATTACCTTTTAGTTTTGTTGATTGTTTCCTTTGTTGTACAGAAGTTATTTTTTTTTATTTTGATGAAGCCCAGTAGTGTATTTTTCTTTTGTTTCCCTTGCCTTAGGAGATGTATTTAATAAGAAGATGCTATGGCCAATGTCAAAAAGGTTATTTCCTGTGTTCTTCTCTAGGATTTTCATGGTTTCAAGTCCCACATTTGGGTTTTTAACCGATTTTGAAATTATTTTGGTGTTTGGTGTGAAAAGTCATCATGTTTCATTATTTTGCATATTGCTGTCCAGTTTTCCCAACAACATTTGTTGAAATGACTGTCCTTTTTTCCATTGGATATTTTTTCCTGCTTTGTTGAAGAATAGGTGGCCTTATACTTGTGGGTTTATTTCTGGGGTTTCTATTCTGATCTATTGATCTATATGTTCATTTCTGTGTCAGCACTATACTATTTTGATCACTACTTCTTTGTAAAATAACTTAAAGTAGTCTGGAATTGTGATGTTTCCAGCTTTGATTTTCTTTTTCAAGACTGCTTTGGCTATTTGGGGTCTTTTGTAATTCAATACTGCTGGGAGCCTCACAGGCCTGGCTGGATGACATGGTCACAGTAAAGAAATGGCAGATATGCATGGAGAGCCTCGTGGGTTCTTTTCCTGAGGGAGGGAGAGAAAAAGGGGGCAGGAGAGGGAGACGCAGAGAGTAAAGACACAACTCACGGTTTCCAATCAGGCGAAAGAGAGAGCTTTATTCAGAAAACTGTCTCTTATAAAGGTTTCAAAGCTGGGAAACAAGGCAGCTGACCTAGGTCGGTTGCTAGGAAACAGGGTTAAGGGATTAAGACTGGAGTAAAAGGGGAACCAGACTGAAGTGTTCTAGCACAGCGCCTGAGGGGCCGATACCACCCTGCCTGCAGGCGGTCGATCTTTCCTCTCTTGGCTTCTCTGACAGGGAGTGGCGCTCCCCTGCCCATTTTGCAACTCCCCTCGGGGAGTGACAAATCCGGCTGGCAAATGGCCAAGCAGCTGAGTCTTTGCCGCTCCCCACATTACGGTAGTACAGACATTTTAACAATACTTATTCTTCTGAGCCAGGAGCATGGAATGTTTTCCCATTTCTTTGTGTCATCTTCATTTTATTTCATAGGTGTTTTGTAGTTTTCAGAGTATATATCTTTTACCTTTTTGATCAGATTTATTCCTAGGTATCCTACAGGTTTTGGTGCAACTGTAAATGTGATCAGTTCTTTAATTTCTCTTTCAGCTGCTTTATTACTAGTGTATTGAAATTCAACACATTTTTGTATGTTGATTTCGTATCCTGCACTTTAGTGAATTTGCAGATACCAATATTATAAATGTCAATCTGAGCAGCGTTAAGGAGTCTATTGAGTTCACCAGGTATAGTCTCATGTCATCTGCAAATAGTGAAAATTTTATTTCTTCTTTCTGAATATAGATGTATTTATTTATTTTTGTTCTTTCAATGCTATGGCTAGAACTTTCAATTCTGCTAGATAACAGTCGTGTCAGTGGACATCTCTGTCTTATTTCTGACCATAGAGAAAAAGCTCTCAGGGTCCCTGGGTGGCTCAGTCAGTTAAACACCTGACTCTTGATTTCAGATCAGATGATGATCTCAAAGTCATGAGATGATGCCTTGAGTTAGGCTTTGCACTTGGCATGGAGTCTACTTAACATTCTCTCCCTCCTTCTCCCTCTTCCCCTCTCCAGCTCCTGCTCCTGTGCACATACACACACTCTCTCTCTTTCTAAAGAAAAAAAAAAAGAAATGAAAAGAAAAGCTCTCAATTTTTCCCCACTGAAGATGATATTAGCTGTGGGTTTTTTATATATCACCTTTACTATTTTAAGGTATGCTCCTCTAGCCCTGTTTTATGTTGATCAGGAATATTGGCTTGGAGTTCCCTTTTGTAGTGGAGTCTTTACCTGGTTTTGGTATTAGGATAATGATGGCCTAATACAATGAATTTGGAAGTTTTCCTTCCTTTCTATTATTTTGGAATAGTTTTAGAAGAATAGAATATGTATTTAATCTTCTTTAAATGTTTCTTCACCTGTGAAGCTGTTTAGTAATGGCCTTTTGTTTTTTGGGAGTTTTTTCATTACTGATTCAAAATTTTTGGTGATTATTGGTCTATTCAAGATTCCTGTTTTCTCCTGTTTTTATAGTTTATACGTTTCTAAGAATTCATTCAGTTTTTCTAAGTTGTCCAATTTGTTGGGATACAGGTTTTCATAACATTCTCTTATAATTATTTATATTTCTGTGGTGGTGGTTGTTACTTCTGCTCTATCATTTGCGATTTTATTTATTTTGTTGGTTTCTCTTTTCTTTTTGGTAAGTCTGACTAGAGGTTTATCAATTTTATTTTGCTTTTCAAAACCAGCTCCTGGCCTCATTGGTTTGTTCTATTGGTTTTTTTTTGTTTTGTTGTGTTTTTGTTTTTAGTTTCTATATCATTTATGTCTGCTCTAATATTTATTTTGTCCTTCCTTCTGCTAGTTTTAGATTTTGTTTCTTCTTCTTTTTCTTTCTCCTTTAGGTATACATTTAGGTCATTTATTTGAGATTTCTTGCTTCTTGTTATAGTCCTGTATTACTGTATACTTCTCTCTTAGTGGCAAAAGCCACTTTTGCTGCTTTCCAAAGGTTTTGCACTGTTGAGTTTTCATTCTAATTTTTTCCCAAGTATTTTCTAATTTCCTCTTTGATTTCCTGGCCGACCCATTCATTGTTTAGAAGCATTTTGTTTAACCTCCATCATCTTTCCAAATTTTGTCTCGTGGTTGACTTCTAGTTTCATAGTGTTGCGGACAGCAAAGGTGCACGGCATAACTTCATTTTTTGTGTATTTGTTGAGGTCTGTTTTGTGACCTACTTTATGATCTATTCTGGAGACTGTTCCACGAGTACTTGAAAAGAATGTGTATCCTACAGTTTTAGGATAGGATGTTGTGAATACACCTATTGATCCCACCTGATCCAGTGTGTCACTGAAAGCCATTATTTCCTTGTTGATTTTCTATGTAGATGCTTTACTGAAGTAAGTGAATTGTTAAAGTTCTCTACTATTATTGTGGTATTACCCATTAGTTCCTTTATGTTTGTTATTATTTTACATATTTTGGTGCTATCATATTGGGTCCATAAATATGTGCAATTATTAGATCTTGTTGGATTGTCATCTTTCTGGTTATATAATATTCTTTGTATATTTTTACAGTTTAAGAATATTATTTCACTTTTTATTATATTTATTTATTTTTGAGAGAGAAAAAGACAGAGTGTGAGGATGTGGGTGCAGAGAGCGAGGGAGACACATAAACTGAGCAGGCTCCAGGCTGTGAGCTGTCAGCACAGAGCCTGACATAGCTTGAACCCATGAACATTGGGATTGAGACCTAAGCCAAAATCAGACACTCAACCAACTGAGCCACCTAGGTTCCCCACAGTCTTTTTAAAATGTTTCATTTGTTTATTTTATTTTTATTTATTTTTATTGCTTATTTATTTTTTGTTTGTTTGTTTCACTTGTTTTTGAGAGGGGGGAGGGGCAGAAAGAGGGAGACAAAGGATTTAAAGCAGGCTTTGCACTGACAGCAGAGAGCCTGATACATGACTCAAACTCACAAACTGTGAGATCATAACCTGAGACAAAGTTGTATGCGTAACCAAGTGAGCCACCTAGGAACCCCTAGTCTTTGTTTTAAAGTCTAGTTTGTCTAGAGTTGGTATATGCAGGCATCCCTGCTAAGCTGATTCCCATAGGTAGCTCTGTGTTTATGCTGAGGGGTGGGGGAAGAGAAAGGTGCCAGCCAGGTCTTTTGTTCCTGGAGAGGCATGTCCATGAGTGCTGCCTCTCGAGGAGGTGCTCCTATAATAGCAAATAATCTTCCCTCTGTGTGTCTTAGGTGTTGTTCAGATTGCTGTTCTCATGCCATCTTCCTCTAGGGATTTTGCCCGCCTTCTCTCCATTAGCAGTGCAGTACCTTCCAGGCTCCGTCCCAGCCAAGCCCACTGATGTTTAAAACTCCAGGCTTTAAGACCCACTGGTTGAACTTAATAAATTCAGTCCCTTTCCTTTTTTAAGCAAATAGCTTTGGGGAAATGTTCTCCTTGTGCATTCCCCTATGTTTTCCTCTCTCTCTCATCCTCTTGTAACCATGGTTCCCTCCCCTCTGCAGCATGGTGAGCCATTTCTCTCCTAAATCACATCTCCATACTTCCTACTTTCTTCAGTATGGCTTCTCCTTACCTTTTAGTTGTGGTGTTTGCTCTTTCAGTATTGGGTCTATTTCTGGGGTATTTATGATGATTTGATACTTATCTAGTTGTATTTGCAGAACAAGATGACCTAGTGCCCTACTACTCTGCTATCTTCCTTTCCTCCTGACCCATAGGTTTTTAAGATGTCCTTTAGTGGGTAAGGGACATTCTTATCTATCCATAGTTAAGTGTGAGCTTTTAAAAATTTATGTTTGGTTTTTGTCAAATGCTACATTTTTTTATGTCTGGAAAAGTTTTATTTTACTTTTGTTTTAGAAAGATAGCTTTGTCAGGTATAAATTCTATATTAACAATGTTTTATCTTTCAGTAATTTATAGACGTGCCCCACTGTTTTCTCAAGTGAATTTGTTCCAAGGAGAAGTCTGATGCCAGTCTTATCTTTGTTGCTCTGTACATAATGCCTTTCTCCCTTGGACTCGTTTTTTCATGGTCTTCTTTTTACATCTCTATTCCTAAGACCATTCTTCATAATTTTAGTGGATTTCCTCCTGGTTCCTTGACCTTTAGTAGCAGCTTACCTCCCTCCTTCCACTCATGACATCCAGAGAATCTTTTAAAATAAGTCATATCATGTCATGCCCATAGTTAAAGTCCTCCAAGAACATTTTCTTGCATTTAGAATAAAAGGACAATCTACAAACTTTTATTGGAAAAGTTTACAAACTGATAAATCTCTACACAATCAGGCTTCTACCTAGCTTTTCCCTTACTTTCCATTTTTTCTATAAATTACAGTCATATTGGCATTCTTTCTGTTTTTCTAATGTGGTAAGCTTCTTTCTGCCTTTGGAATCTGAAAACATAGGTCATCAGGTCTTCAAGGCTGGACTCTTCTTGTAAATATCTCAGTTTAGAGGTTATCTCCTCAGTGATTCTCCCCATTCCTGTTCTAAAAGAATAATCTAATTACTCTGAATGACATTATCCTGTTTTAAACTTCTGCAGGTTTCTTGAGATCTATAAAGAAGAAAATACAGTTTGTTTTTTGATCACTGCTTTAAAACAATTTTATAATGATGTGCTTGGTTTAGTTCCTAGTAGTTAAGTATTTGTTGAGCTTCCTAAATATGCAATTTATAGTTTTCCTCAAATTAGAAAATTTTCAGCCATCATCTCTTCAAAAAAAATCTGCCACACTCTGTTAGGTCAATTGAGGAAGTCTCCAAGTTCACTGGTGCTGTATCACCCTGCACCCTCTTCTTTTCTTTTTCTTTCTTCATTCTGGCTTGGATAGGTTTGTTGTCTTTTGTTTGTTTATTTGTTTTTTTTTCCCTTGCAAATTTTCCTTTCTTCTGTAATTATTAATTTATCTGGAATCATTTTTAATGGAGTATTCATCTAAAGCATGGTAGCTTTGACCTTTAGAAACTTGATTTGGGTATTTTCTTATCTCTGCCTTATAGTCTTTTAGAATATGCCCATGTCTGCTAATTCTTACATCTGTGTCAGTTCTGACTTCACTTCAAGTGACCAATTTCCTTTTCAGTATGGATTGTGCATTCCTGATTTTTTTAAAAGCCTAGTGAATTTTTATTGGATGGTAAATAATATGAATTTTATCTTATTTGGTGATGGGTATATTTATAAGAAGTATTCTTGAGCTTTATTCTAGAATGCATTTTAATTGCTTAGAAACAATTTGATCCTGAGGTTCCTGGCTGGCTCAGTCAGTAGAACATGTGACTCTTGATCTCAGGGCTTTAAGTTTGAACCCCCATTGGGTGTAGAGATTACTTAAAGAAACAATTTGATCTTTTTAGGCCTAACTTTTAAAGATATGCTATTCAGGATCAAAGGAGTGCTCAGTCTAGGCCTCTTTATCGTCCAGTAATGAAGAAAAACCCTGAAATGTATTCTACCAAGTCTCCCATGAATCATGAATTTTTGCCATCTGGCTGGATATTCCTCACCCTGTAGGAATACTAGGCACTGTTCCCTCCCATCCCTTCTGGGTGGCTCTTTCTCTAGCCTCATGAAGTTTTCTCATATGCATGCACTGATCAGTACTCACTAGAAAACTCAAAATGATCTTTGGTAGTCTCTAAAGTTTTCTTTCTGTGCAGCTTTCTCTTCTATATTAACAGTTTTGTGAGCTCACATCATTTTGGTTTCCCCAGACTGTGAGGTCCACTTTCTCAACTGTAATAATCAAGCATAGTAATTGACATAGAACTGAGAGTCCAGGGAAATATGACCACATTTGTTACCCTATCACTAAGTTCTGAGTTCCCTTTCCTTGTACCATAAACAGAAACTCAAGGAAATAAGCTAAAGTAATAAACGTCTTCGTAGAAGGTAAATCTGCTGCCTGAAACTTCATCTTAGCCAGAAATCCAAAGACTTACTAATCTTCCTTACACAGAAGTATCTCTTCAGGACTCTACACAATACCTAATTCTTAATAAAGACATAATATACGCTTCATCCCTTTATTTTTTTAATGTTTGTTAATCTTTGAGAGAGACAGAGCATGAATGGGGGAGAGGTAAAGAGAGAGTGGGACACAGAATCCAAAGCAGGTTCCAGGCTTTAACCTATCAGCACAGAGCCCAACACAGGTTCAAACTCATGAATTGTAAGGTCATGACCTGAGCTGAAGTTGGATGCTTAATTGGTTGAACTACCCAGGCACCCCACTTCACAGCTTCAAATTAATCAATAAAATCATCCCATGAGTTCTAAAGTAGATAAATATGAAATGTAAGTTAAATGTACAGGATTTGTTTTTCAAATCACAGGGTCTCAAACAAGACTTCTAAAGGATTAACATTGGAAATGGAGAAAATGAGGAAAACATGAAATATGTGGGATAAAAAAATAAAAATAAAAATAAATCCATATAACAGATCTTCTGTGTGGACCTTCTGAAGAGAAGCAGAGAGGAGGACCATCGGGCAAGTCTTTTGAACCATGTCCCAAAAGAGATACAAGTCAGGCTCTGCTGAAAAAAAAAAATCAAACAAGAAACAAAACAACAAACAAACAAAAACATATGGAACATCCAGGAGGAGAAAAAAAAAAAAGATTTGGTGTCTGGAGAGTAGTAAGTCCTATAAAACTGCTACAAAGGGTAGGAGAGCAGATGCAGGGAAGTAGATCAGAAAGATCGATTAATCGAGACTGCAATAATCAGCTTGCAATGCAATGGGACTTAAAGTTTATCCCGTAGGCTAATGGCTCCCAACCCTATCTGTGTATCAGAATCACCCAAGGGATCTTAAGAAAAGTACTGGCCGTAACATGACTTTTGCAGTTACTTATTTAGTAGTTCTCAGGCACAGCCCAGGACTCTAATGTTGTAAAATATTAACAGGTGGAGCTGAGATACAGCTAGATTTGTATGACAGCAGGTTTAGGTCAAATTTGTAGGTTAAAGTTACTACAAAAAATAAGACAATACTATATACCTTCTTTAGTACGTGTATTTGTGCCTCTTCTAACTCTTCAGAGAATAACAGCACTGCATAGAAAAGTGCAAAACTTATCCAATAGGAAATGATCTCTAAAATACTCCCAAGAGCTACTTATCCAAAAAACACATTAAGAGGATATACAATACTGGGTACAGTACTGACCATTTGTTTCATAATTATATGATATTAGGCATGATATTATTTTATAGTGGCAGACACGGCACAAAGGCTCAGAGAGGTACAGGTCATACAGGTCTCCTTATTAGAGCCCTCTCCAAATAAGGGAAAGCTACCATCAGGGTCACACGCACATGGTTGCTCCTGCGACAGAGTAACAGCAGGCTGGCACTAGAGAAGGTGGTTTATACATGGCAAGAGAAGTGGAGTCAGCTGGATTTCATGGTCTTTATGTGGACTGCATATTTTAAACAATTCTCTCAGCCCAAGGAAGAAGGGGACTTTCCTGAGTGTTAAGTAACTGAGAGCCTCTAGTATGGGTAGATGTGTTGTGTAATTCAGGAGTGTTAGGGCCTGATAAGAAAAGTAGTTGGGGGTCAAGGCTTAGAAAAATGGCCATGAAGGGGAATTGAGGATTTTTAGGCGTGACTTCATATCTAGGTCAAGACAGCACTTGTGAAATATTCTATTGCCCTACACCATGTAAAATACATCTTTAGCAAGGATGTTGCAATTGTTGTATCTTACAGCTGACTTTTGGCTGTCCAGTAATTAGATCCTTCCATAGTGTGGATATGCCCACTGTATGAATCTTGGAGAGAGGCAATATTCATACAGTGGGTGATCTAAAACGTATCCGGCTTCTCTTAGCAGAGAGCATCAAATTATCAGTTTGATGAAACGGTCAGAAAATACTTTATAGAAAACTTTATGATTTCATGTACACTGTGGCAGGAATTATGCTGTATGTTTACTATATCATTTCTTCTCCCATGGTAAACAGAAAAACTATATTTCTCAACCTCTTTTTTATTTAATGTTTGTTTATTTTTAGAGAGACAGCAATAGAGTGCCAGGGGAGGAAGTGCAGAGAGAGAAAAATAGGATCCTAAGCAGGCTGTATGCTGTCAGTGCAGAGCCCATCACAGGGCTCAAACTCAGGAACTGTGAGATCATGACCTGAGTCAAAACCAAGAGTTAGACGTTTAACCGACTGAACCACCCAGATGACCCTCAACCTCTTTTAGAGTTATTTTGTAAACACATGACTGAGTCTGGCTAATAAATGTGAGCAGAAGCATTTCAATTTACCTTTAGACTTGGCTTTTAAAAATTATCACATATTTCTGCAACCTCCTTCCCCTACAACAGCCTCAAATGGTAATGTCACAGGTTCAAAGAGCTGAAAGCTGAGCCACCAGTTGGAGAAGAACCTCAAGGGAAAGCCACTGAATCTGCACTAACTTGTGCATGAGTAAGATATAAATCTTCATACTTTTAGGCCAGTGAGATTTAAGAGTGTGTTACTGAAGCAGAGCCTGTAGTATCCTGACTAATATGTGTACATGAAGGAAATGCAGCTGAAAATTTCTCTTTATTAGTGTCTATTACATTTTTGGCATTTTGTAGAGGTTAGAGAAACTGGAGTGAATAAGAGAAATTCCCTAGTCATAAGCCTCTCAAAGACACTAAATAATATTACCAGGATAGCCAAGCTGATAGATTCTAGACTAGACAGGCCAAATTCCAAAGCATGAAATTTAAGCTTTGCTTTAATTTTAGAGTTTAAAAAAGGAAACTGAAGAGGGTAGAGAAACCTAATGAGTTACTCATACACATAATGCTACTAGTAGCTATATTTTGTAAATGAGAATTTGGGGGCTCAGACCTCATCAGTAGATGATAGTGACTTTGAACACTGGTTTATCTAACTATAACTAAGAAGAATGCCTAAAGCACTATAGTCTACTGGATATAGCTTTCTATCAAAGATACAAAATAGTAATTCCAAAAACCCAATCTTGTCTATATAAATGCATATCTGATATAATGTTTTTTTTACATTTCCTTAGTTCATACCTAAACTCTAAAATATATTCTCCTATGCTGAGGTACTGACACTGGAGAAATTCCTGGTACTAAAAAAAACTCTACGAGTTCTATTTCATTTTCTTAATTAAAGCCAAGAGTAACCTAAAAAAATAAAATAAAAAAATAAAGTAATCATTCCCTGAAAACCATGTAGTAAATTATTCATTTTAGTATGAAAACGCTATTTCATATGCTTATCTTTTTACTCTAATCAAGTAGATATGTACATATAATAGAAGAACAAAGCTTATTATTGCTTTAATTGAATTCATTTTTTTCTAATTTACATTTCAGAAAAGTCTTTTTAATAAGTGTAACTGTTCTCTCTTTATATATAACATCTATGTATCTATCATTGATCTTTCTATCAATCTTCTTTTTGTTGAAACATTCAGTGTTTTCAGGTAATTTTAAAAATAAGGAGAGGCATAATGTATCCTGGCTCATGCTATATTAGTTACAAGTTTCTCAACAAAAATAACTCAGTATTATCACTCTTTAAGATTATTTATTTATTCATTATTTTGAGAGAGAGAGAGAGAGAGACAGTGAGCAGAGGAGAGGGGCAGAGATAAAGAGAGAGAATTCCAAGCAGGCCCTATGCTCAGCGTGGAGCCTAAAGTGGGGCTCGATCCCATGACCCCAGAATCATGACCTGAGCCAAAACCAAGTGTCAGATACTCAGCCAACTGAGCTACCCAGGTGCCCAGATGATTGTTTTTAATACATCTGGCTTTATTCTATTTTTTTTTCAATTTGAAATTGGTGAGGCTGAAAACATTTTTATTTGTTCCTGTGATAAACATCAAGATATCCCTCTCAGAAAAAGTGACAGCTCATGGACAACCCAGAGAAATATTGCTTTAAAGCACTATTCTACTCATGTTGCAATTTTTGTTTGTTTTTCTTGGATCCTTTCTTTATATCCAAGGATGTTTGCACATTATGTATGTCTTATTGAGAATGCAGATTATCCTTCATGAGAAATCAAACAGTGGAATCTATAGAATTCAAAATACGCTTTCAAAAGATGAACAGAATCTTTAGGGAGCAATATTAGAGACTGATAAGCCTATTTTGGATTACATCATAATTCTAATTACTGTTGGATCTAGAATTAAGCTATAGAGATCTTGATTGTGTTGCTCCACAACTATGTATGTCTGATATCTCAAATATATATTTTACCACAGTCTTAACAATATTATACATATAATATACATATGATATACATGTATATGTATAATATATATATTCCTTTTACTCTGTGTATATGTAACACATACTGTTTATATATGTACCTAAGTTTGTGTCTGTATAAATGTACATATGCATATACGTAGGTACATTTTAAACACACACACACACACACACACACACACACACACACACCCCTTCTGGCTGAGTGACACAGCATCGATAAAATGGTGTTGAAATTACATGCTACATAAAAGGTCTCCTCAGAAAAGTAGTCCATTTGGAAATGCAAAAGCTCATAGGCTTATATTTAAAATCCTAGAAATCAAAGAATATTTGGTTCATCAAAATTGCTAATAAAATTTTAAACAAAGATTCTACTTTCACACCATTGCCTTTGATGATAGAGAATTAAAAAGAGCAGGAGAAACACCTACAATAACAAACAGTAGCAAAATTGATAAGCAAATTGCCTTGAGCCTACAGGCAGGATTGAACAGAGAAATGCTCAATAGTTTGGCAGGACTATGCCAAACAATGCTCTTACACTGTGGTGTCTGTCTCCAGCCCCTGTAATTGCACATGATACACATAGACAAAAGAAGTAAACTCTCTTTACAAATGAAGATTCTTTACCTTTCCACTACCTACATATCAAGTTCAACCTCCTTACTATGGCCCACAGAGCACTTACATTTTTCGCACTTAAACTTCACTAAAACTTCTTAGTCTTGTGTGCCACCTCCTTCTCACATATGTTTCCTGTCTCTAGTAATTTTACACGTGTAATACACAGAGCACACAGTGCTGATACTTCAGGCCTCATTGCCTTTGCACATGAACTTTCTAATACTTGGAATAATACCCAAACATTTAAACCCACTCTACATTTAAGACGCAATGAAATGTGATTTTCTCTGTGAATTCTTTGTGAATAAACCTTCCTTATTTCTCTAATTTTCTCCTTATTTTGATTCAAGATTCCCCAGGAGAAAAATAAAGTGTGTGCTTGGGGATTTAAGACAAAATATTTAAATTATGGATTAACTACTTATTACAACAGTGACCATAAATCAAGTCATTTAACTATTCAGAATTTCAGTTTATTCAGACATAAATCAAGCATAGTAAAATCAAAATTATGTTGTTTTTCATGAAGACTTAAGGAAATATACAAGTAAAAGTCCCCAAAAAGGGGCTTTAAACTTAATACAGTTGGTTCATTCCCATCATCCCCCATCACTTTCTAGTTTCTCTATATATTTTTTTATAAAAAATGTATAAAATTACTCATTGCTAAGTTGCTTATTTTCTCTCTCATACTTCCACATCCCTACCTCCCTCTGTAATAAGCTTCATGAGGTCTGGTTGTTTCAGTCTTAATTGGTATTGCATTCTGAGCACCTGGAAAATTACCTGCTGAAGAGAAGCATGTCAAGAACAATTTGTTGAATAAATATTGAATTAATATGTGGGATATCCACTTTTCTATCAATAATTTTGAACTGAAGTTGATTCACAAAGGAATTCTGATTGATACAGACTTAAATTTGAGTCTTACTCAAAGACTATATATGCTTCAGTTTCCTTAGTTATCCAGTGCTTTAAAAGTAAAATTCAGGGCTTGCAAAAATATAACTTCTTCCAATGGGAAATTTGTGAAACTCCAAAAGAAAGAACAGACTCTTGTAATCAAGGTCTCTCATCAGGTTCCACCAGCCATTTGTCATGTTGCTAATTCTCTGCCTGATTTCATACAGAGGAAAGGAGTTTTACAACAGGAGTTCATTGCAGAAATTAAAACTCAAACTGGTTGTCCTCTGTTCATTTGCCACATGACACAGGTTTCTGGTGACATTCAGCTAATGAATTTTCTTCATGATTAACTACCCGTTATAGGTGGCCATTATAATGGAAATATATTCAGCCTGTGCTGCACCCATTACAAGCAAGGTAGTTGTGTAAAGGGTCATTAATATAAGTGAGCCGGCACAGTCTTCTTTTATGAAGTCAGAGAAAAATGGAGCTTGAAAAATATTGCTCACAATCAAACAAATTGCTGAAACAAAAACTATGCTCTGCTGGACCATAACATCTATTCTTTTTTATTAGGATGCAAGACAAATTTATGCAAAATTAGATGATATATGCAATATAGGAATTCTCTATTTCATTCTTCTGGATGCACTGAAGGAAAGGCAGAAGGAACTAAAAAAGTCAAACAACTTTCCAATTATTTCTCTTTTAAAATCAACATCTTCGAGTATTTGCTTAACTTGTCAAAATCCTCTGTAGACTTTACACTGTGGGAGCCTTTCACCACTGCTTAATCTGTAGTGACATCTGGTGGCCCAAATCACTCAAGTAGTTGGGGAAAACGTACATCGTCATCATACATCTTATAAGACTCCTTGTTGGATACAAGTCTTTATGTGGTCACCATTAGGTATGAGTTAACCCTTCACTGGATTCTAAAGCCAGATGTACATGTGTGGTGTGTGAGAGAATGGAGGGAGAGCAAAACTAAATTTAAAAAGACTATAAAAATGTCTTGATTTGTGATTAGAGTATAATCTCATTTTGTTTATGATTCTTTTTCATGTTCAAAAGATTTGCCTTTGTATATTATTTTGAACTAAATTAATTATGTAATGAATGCCTAGTAATCATCAAATACTTTGGATACTTTGCTTCTTTAAGTTATCATTAATTCATTCAATATTTTATTGAGCATCTATTAGGAACCACATTATTTATAAAAATTTACCTATAGATAGGTTTGATCATTCTGATGTCATCAGTAGAAAATCAATATTCCATTTCAACAGCAGCTTCTGGATTTCCTAGTGTCCCAGAAAATATCTCAAGATTCTCAACCATGTTTTTACAAATCTGTAACCCTTAGCATATCTGATACATTTCTGGGCAATAGCAATTATTCAAGACAAATGTCTGCTGATTACTGATATATTGTGTGCTTCTCATAAATTAGTTAATCATTAGTAGACTAATGAAGTAATACCTTCTTTCACTACTGTTATTCTCAATAAATGGGTACCCTTCTCAACAGTTATACAAATCCAGTACATTGGAAATATCCTTGATTCCTCTCCTTCCTTAAAATCAATTCATCACCAATTCCTATTGATTTTATTTCTTGAATAGATTCCAAACCTGTCTCCTTGATGTCAGTTCAAATTATTTCTCAAAAGAATTACCAACCAGACTAACTAATCTCCTCAAATGTATTTCTATTTTCTCAGCATTTTTCTCCACACTACAGCAAAAGGTATCTTTTCCACATCAAATCTTGTCATCTCCAAATGCTTAAACTCCTCTACTAGCTTCCCATTGCTCTAGTAAACAGGCAAAAACGTTTAGCCCTGCATGGTCCTAGTGAGTCTTCCTTTGAACCTCAATCCATCAAACGGTCTTCTTCCTACCTCAGAGAACCCCATATCATTTTTGTATATCAGGTTACAAGTTATTTCATTAAAAACTGACCCTCCTGTCCATAGTAGCCTTCCCCCCTTAATGAGCATGAGCATGTACCTTATTATAGTGGTAATTTCATATTACGTCCATTTGGTTAATATTGTCCTCCCCTCCTAGACTGTTAACTTCATAACAAATGGAAATGTGTCTACTTTTGCTAATCACTGTATCTTTAGGACCTAGACCAACATCTGGCATACCCACTGCAGTTGCTCATTAAGTATCAATGAAAATAATGACTCTCTCTATAGATATGTAATGGTAATTAATAAAATAGGTGTTTTACTCCAAAACACTTGTGCTCAAATCCTGACACTCTTGTTATCCAGTTCTATGAAACTTGATATGTTATTTCTATGAACCTCTGTTTTCTCATCTGCAAGTGGGTAAAGGCTGTTGTAAGGATAAAATTAAATAAAGAATGCAAAGCCCTTACCACAAAGTTAGTGGCCCAATAAATGGTAGCTATCCTGATTATTATCATACATATTTAAAGAAAAATGCTTCAAATTATAGAAGAATATGTGCCATTCTCAATGGCCTTGTGATTATGTAGAAGATTGTAAGCAGGGCTCCAGGTGGGCTTACCTGGAAAACGATATCACACATCAGTCCCATGTTAGGAAATGGAAGAAGATAGTGGATGAACAGAGTCATCACCAGCAATTTTCCTTAAGTAGTAAAATGTAGCATACATAGGTGAATTATCACTTTTTAATGTTTATTAATTTATTTTTGAGAGACAAAGAGCACAGCCGGGGAGGGAGGAGGGAGAGAGAGAGAGAGAGAGAGAGAGAGAGAAAGAGAGAGAGAAAGAGAGAGAGAGAGAGAGAGAGAGAGAGAGAGAGAGAGAGAGAGAGAGAATTTGAAGTAGGCTCCAGACTCTGAGCTGTCAGTGCAGAGCCCAATATAGGGCTCAAACTCACAAACTGTGAGATCATGACCTGAGCTGAAGTCAGATGCTTAACTGAGTGAGCGAGCCATGCCCCCAGCAGGTGATTTATCATTCTACACACACACACACACACACACACACACACAGGTAAACAGGCATACGTGTATGTGTGCACCTCTATGTGTGTGAGTACTTTTAATAACCATGAGCGCTTTATAAGACACCAACTCTACAAAATGGGTTTGCTAAGAAAGACCAGATGGTCCCCCTTCAGGGCAGAAGGGCTTCAGGACACTGAAGATAGTGGTGACAAGTACCCTGGGGAGGTAAGGGAGGCTCCCAAGCCAGAGGCAGGTGATGAAACGTACTACTCTTAAGTTTTAACCAGAGTCAGAGATCTGAGTAAGGGCATCCCTACCTATTTTCGAATGATTCCTTACTTGTGCATAGATATTTTTAGAGAAAAGTACTACATTATGCATGATTTATATTTCTAGTCTTCTTTGCCAACTATAGTGTGTAATAAAGAATATGGTTTAAATTAATATATTATTTTAAAATTGTTTAGAAAATATACGAAATGCTAAGATCTAGAATATATCTTTTTAAAGCTCTGAGTGTAAGAACCACAACTATTTGTGATAAATATATGTGTGCTTGGCCCTATACACTTCTTCCCACCCTCTATTCCTGAGAGATAATCCCTGGCATGTCTTACAAGTATATTATGAAAGCAGAAATGGAGAAAAATCTGGGAAGCACAAAAGATATACCAGAGGAGAGAGGAAACATAGGAAAATAATTGTATAATTAAGAAAGAGCTATAGCTTTTAATTAAGTGACCACAACAAAAACACATGTCTAAACCCTAAAGCTTACTACTTGAAATAGATTCTCTAAGATATGGAGCTGAGATGTGTCAGCTTTGAAGACATTCTCCTTTGGTTTTAGTGAGCATCCACATTTAAGAACCCACAAATTTATACCAGAAAGTGAGGAGTTGAGGGGGAATTATTTCCTTACTAGTTTATTCAGTACTTTTCAAACATGTATGGGTTTTAATTTCTCCATATTTTCCCCTTGATCTCCCCTTAGTCTCAGTTGCCATTCTGTTTTCCTTTTCCCAGGGATTTAATGCATCCATGGAAGGTTTTTCCTATGTTCTTCCCACCTTCCTTCATGTTCCCATGAGTCTTTTGATGTAAATACAATAATCATTTTGCCTGGGTTCACAATACTTAAGGTTGTATGCTTTCTTTAGGTAAAAAGCTTATTCAGATCTATATCCTACCAGGACCTCTGCACAGAGCTTTAGGCATAGAAAGTGCTCAATAATGTTATTTGACAGAAAGAATGAAAACATAAATTAATCAATTAGTGATTATACCAATTTCATTTTTATAATCAAGAAAGAAGAGCATAGTGATCTAGATGTCAGACTCTGGTGTTTGGCCACTTACATAACATCTCAGTACCCCACTTTCCTTATATGTAAAAGAAAGATTATAATAATACCTACCTGTTGTTATAACACTTTAGCACTTACAAAATACTTAAATAAGCATCGGCATGTAGAAAGTATTTAGGAATAGGCTGCATTGATTGAACCACCGATCTATGGAGACATTGTTCTCTGTCATAATTAAAACAGTTGGAAAGTATTTACTGCCTCCTCTTTTTGGCTCAGTTTAAATTACAATAAAGTAAAATCTCATATTGAATTGATAGTCTCTTCTCAAGCAGTCCAAACACTTGCAAGAAATACATTAATTTTAACTCTGTGAAGCATTATCATAATTAATATTTATTAAGCACTCAGTGAGGAATATACAGCATACAGAAGATAGAGAGAGAACTTGAATTTGAAAGAGATAGTCTGGTATTCCCCTATACCTGTACTGACATTTTAATCAAGCATTCCAGCAGGCATTCTACTGACCATTTTCAGGATCCATAAAGCTTCTAAGACTGTCAGAAGCCCCTCATAAATAATTGTGTAGGGGGGCTAGATGTAGGAGAAAAAAGCCTGAGCCGAATGAAGATGTTCCTGGGTTTGAGATCAAGGTAACCTGGCTTTATGACTTTGGGTGAGATATTGGACCATTTTGTCCTCCAGTTATTTTACCTTAAATACTGGAATTATAATATTTAAATGGCAGGGATAGTGGTTGGCAGATACTAAATGTCATGCTTATCATTTTCTCAGTCAGTTAAAAATGATTTTGAATTATCATTATAGTTCTAAGATCCAATGTTCTGGGAGCTCATTCTAGGTTACTAAAATTACTTAAATATTTGCATGGGGAATTAAAATTGCTCAGAGTCACAAAATTGTTGGCAGCTACAGAGAAACCAACTTCAAAGCCCTTTGCATTAATAGCATAGCATCTGGTTATGGGGGGAGTCTGATGTATCTCTCTTCCATAATAAAGGACCTGCAGGGGAAAGAAGAATAATTATCCTTGCAGTCACTGGCTTCATAAGGTGACTCACCTTTCTGCTTGAGAGATTTCTTTACCATTGCACATTTAGAGGAGTGAGACCCATCAAAGAGCTGAAAGTACATCAAAAATTTATCTCTAGTTTCATTTGCTAAGGAAGAGCAGGTGTGTCATACAATTTTTCAGAGAAACAAAGACTCCTCAAAGGCCTCTTCTGGTACTCATAGAGATGGAGGGCATGGGATGGAAAGCCAAAGATAAAGATTCCACTTAGACATACCAGGTTCAGGCAGTACATTCTCACAAGACTAAGAGTCTCAGAAATAGTCAAAAATTGTTATGACTAAAAGAGAAATTTCTTATAGGAGACAGTATTAAAAATTGATATAAACCCAATCTAAAATATCTTTCAATCACACTACTAAGAACATTTCAATGATCTCCTCTGAGTCCCATTTCTCTCTCCATCCTCTGTGCCTCCACCCCACCACTGATACATGCACATCTACACAGTCTTAAAACCAGAAACAAGATTTAGCATACTACCTCTGCTATAGTTTATGTATTTGTTTTTGCTATTCAACCAGCCCAGTACTCAATATCTAAAAAGAATAATTAACATACGTAAAAGTGTCTCAAGCACAGAGTGCTTTCTGATTGCTAGTTAACAAAGAAAAGCTTTCCCACAGGCAGAGTAATGGTCTACAAACTTATTTTACCTGTGAATTTTGTCTAAATAACAATTTTATTTTTCTTCTAAAGTTTTGTTGATTTATTTTGAGAGAGAGAGAGAGAGAGAGAGAGAGAGAGAGAGAGTGAGTCAGTGAGAGCTAGAGAGAGTGCAGCAGGTGAGGGGCAGAGAGAAGGGAAGATATAATCTCAAGCAGGCTCTGTGCCTGAAACTCTGATGCAGGGCTTGAACTCACAAACTGTGAGATCATGACCTGGGCCAATATCAAGAGTTAGATGCTTAACTGACTGAGTCACCCAGGTCCTCCCCAAATAATAATTTTAATAGGCAACATTCCCTGAACACTTAACCAGTTACTAGGTATTATTCTGTTTGCTTTTCATTTATTAATTTATTTCACTATCAGAATTTTATGACGTTGGACTATTATTAGTCTTTAAAAATTATTAGTAGAGATGAAGAAACTAAGGCTGAGAGATGAAATAACTTAGAGTTAAGTAGCTCATGCATGCTCAAACTAGTTCTTGAATCCAGTCTTTTTTCTAGAAACTTCACTCCTAACTTATCTAACATGTTACATTAAAAAAAAACAGTGAAGCAGAGAGGCTCTGGCAAATTCATTCATTCAACAAATAGATAT
Organism: Suricata suricatta; assembly: GCF_006229205.1. Classification (NCBI taxonomy): domain Eukaryota; kingdom Metazoa; phylum Chordata; class Mammalia; order Carnivora; family Herpestidae; genus Suricata; species Suricata suricatta. The sequence goes on from NC_043710.1 coordinate 61,985,475, forward strand.
GTAGTACCTACAATGGGTCCTGCTACATCTTAATCCTTAAAAGTAGCCAATGAATTTGTACTTGTTCATACGAAACTTGTAGTATAGTAGAAAATAGATAATAAAACTAATAATATACAAAGAAAAACTGATGTATAGTACTTGTGATAATCAACTCTGTAGTCCCATTCCACACATGCTCCTTCTATACCTCGGTGATCACCAACATAACACATAGCCCCACCAGTCACCAAGTTCTTCATTGCTCAAATGTTGATATAATTTGATTCAAATCCAACCAAACTTCTATCATCTATATCTTCAAAGTATATTCCCATCAGACTCTATGCTCCTATAATATGATCCTAAGTCAGGCCACATCATCTCTTACCTCGATTACTGCTCTAACCTCCCCCTTGTCCTCAAGCTTCTCCTCCCCAATTCTCTCCAACATTCCCTGTCTAATGGGACAGTGAGTTCTGCTAATTCTACCTCTTCATTCTCACTCTGCATTTTCATTGTTATTTTTGTAATTTAGAGCTGTATCTTTGACTCTATCCATGCTAAATCAAGGACTGTGGAACACTGAGGAGCCCCAGAGTTTTAAGAGGTCTCTGAAGACAGGTGTACATGTAAAACTTTCTGTAGCTTCCATAAGGGCAAGAACAACTACCACTAATTGGTAATTAAAAAATAAAATTTAAGATAGACTTCCATAGGAGTGCTGACAACACTGATTCTCATATTTGGCCCTCCATTTTGCGAAATCCTCCCTCCCTGTCTACACCTTCCAGGCCCCATGGTGTTAAAATGTGCCCTAACTGGAATATGGGAAGCCTTGTTCTGCTCTCCCCCAAATTGTTGCACAGAAGCCTTCACTTTAGACAACTAGTAGAGATGACTGACACACAGAAAGGTCCACTTTAGATATGTATCCTATGATCTCAGCATGTCCCATTGCTCCATGAAGACTGGAGATTAAGGTCTAGACTGGGCGGAGAAGAGCTGCAGAGATTGAGGGCAGAGAATAGTCAAGTACCCCCTAAATCTTCCCTTCTTCCAATCTTCCCCATAAGTTATACTGAATGCAACTCTTTATAAATTGAATGGAGTAGTTTGCTTCATTTCCCAATCTTACAGTGCTTTCTCAATCTGGAGGATATTTTACTATTCTCCCCAAAGTTCTAACAACTTCCAATTTGAAAAGTTAGGAAACAGTGACACACCTCTTGACCAATTATACATCATACATTTTCTTCACTCCCAACCCTGTTCCCTTCAAGTAAATAGATCGGATCATCTCACGACTATGCTAAGACATTGATGTCTTCCTATTGTTTAGGGGGAAACATAACTCCTTAATTTGTTGTTTGGGATCTCTGTTGTACCACACCCTCATTTGTGTACCCTCTATACCTTAATTACTACCTAATTTGCTATTCGCTAGTTATATTAAAAATATTCATGACTTCATGTTTTAGTTTTACTCATGTTTTGGCTCTACTCTCTTTTTTGTTCTTTATATTCTAGACATAATGTTTCAAGATCAAGTCCAATTGCTCTTTCTTTGGAGCCTTCCTGATTCTCTTTATGCAAAGTAAGTTAATCATTCTATCAGTACATCTACAGTGCTTATAAAGTGGTAATAAAGTTACACATCATAATTATCCCCTTGATAGGATGATCTAAAACCAGGAACTTTAAAAATCTAAATTATCACCAATCTTATCATATATTCTGCTGTATAGTATGCCTGTAAACATTTGGTACATTATCGTTCTTTTTTTTTCTTTGTCTTTCTGACATTCTTTCCTTCCTTCCTTCCTTCCTTCCTTCCTTCCTTCCTT
>NC_043710.1:61987400-61999934 GCF_006229205.1 Suricata suricatta
AGACACATAGACCAATGGAATAGAATAGAGAACCCAGAGCTGGGCCCACAAATGTACGGTCAATTAATTTTTGGCAAAGCAGGAAAGAATATCCGATGGAAAAAAGACTGCCTCTTTAGCAGATGGTGCTGGGAAAACTGGACAGCAACATGTACAAGAATGAAACTAGACCAGTCTCTTACACCATACACAAAAATAAAATCAAAATGGCTGAAGGACCTGAATGTGAGACAGGAAACCATACTTACAAATTTTGAAAGGAACTATATCAATATTCATTAATACCAATACTTTATCAAGTCTTGATTTACAACCATACTTAATTAGAGTAAACAACCTACTATTTGGTCTTCCATCTTAGGCTTACCCTTCTCCAGTTCCATCTCTACTTTATAGTGAGAGAGAGATTTCCAAAATAAGAAGTTTGATTATGTTTCTCCCTTGCATTGAAAACACTTTCACAACCTGGATGAACTCCAAACTTCTTTCCATGGTTTTCCAGATCACTCCTTTCTGCTCCCTCCTTGTCTGTTCCATCTTGTCTCCCTTTGATTTCAATTCCATCTACCCCAAAGCTCCAAAATCCTATGCTATGTTTCAGGCATCTCAAATTTGTTTTAGTTTCCCTTTTATCATGCACTTCTGTGACTGTTGCTTCTCTATGCCTCTGTTTATACATCCTTTCCCTATCATTTTCCCTTCAATTCCTTGATGTTCTTTAGGGTTACTACGTAATTTAAATATCAACTAGTCCAATCTCTTTCCTGACCAACTCTGCACTCTCTCCTCCAACAACCGTAGGTAGCTGTTCTTCCTGTATCTTCCACTGTACTATGTGCTGCCACTATCAGAGCATTTACAAGGGTTTATTTTTGCTTCCTGTTTACTTGTTTGAATACCTCATTAAACTTCAGAATCCTTGAGTTCTTGAACTATCTTATTCAAAATAGCGTCTCTAGAACCTTGCACCGCTGCTAGCACATAATAAATATTAAGTAAATATTTGTTAAATGGTTGTATTCAAATTCCCATTTAGACCTTATACTCAGCCAAAATCTCAAGAGCAATGTAAGATCTTAGGAAAAATAGATCTCAAGATGGTTTAAGGATTCTAAGTGAGAAACTCATTTTAAGTGAGACTCATTCTGAACCATAGGCTGGGAGAAAAGAGTTTTAACCATAGAAAAGGAGATACTCATGGTGAAGTAAACCTTGATATACCAAATCTGGCTTAAAAAGTCCTAGACATTTTAGCATGAAAGCCTGCTGTACACCAGAAAAGCTGAGCAGGTAGGTGTTAGCTTTCTCATAGCAAATGAGAGAAGACAAATCTTCAAGGGAGAAACAAAGATTACATATCCAAATTAAGTAGGTGACCTTGAACAGGTAAATTCTCCTCTTTGATCTTGTTTCAAAAACAAAAAAGAGAAACAGGTTGGATTTGCTTTGGGATCCCTGATGACTGATTTCTGTTTGATGAATCTAGAAGATAACCCTCACCTCTATTACTACTACTGCAAAATCTCCCTAAAAGTGTATCATCTTCTGCTCTGGTATATCCTCTATACTACCAAAACTTTCATTTCTGACATGAAAACATAATCATATCACCAATAATTTATATATTCCAACCACTGCCCTATATATCCTTGATGCTCCAGCTGGGGCAAGGTCCCATGTTCAAACAAATAATTTACCTCTCATCCTTGGATTTGTCCATGTCCCATCAGCTTAACATTTTGGCTAGAAGGACTAGAAAAGTGTTCTTGCCACTGCTATTGCCAGGTTGGTAGGATATTAGCCTCATATTAGCCATATGTGCATGTGGTAAGAGCCAACTTGTAAGGAAAGATGGCACCATGGCAAACAGGTAGACTGAGGATAAGACCTGACCCTGGTTGCAATGTTTCTGAGTCCTCAGGTTCAGTGAAATGTTAGCTCTACCTTGCAGCTTTCAGTTATTAGGAGTTGGTTTACTATCACTTCAATAGTCCTAATATATGATATTTAGGTTTTAAGGTGAATCTCAACATCAACATCTATGTTTAATAATAAGGAAAATGCCACTTCTTTTAAGACTGATGTTAAAAATGTATGAAAAACTGAATAGCATATTGTGTTGACTTGTATGGGCTTTCAATACATGCTACCTTCTTTCCTTTCTTGTCTTAATATATTTATAGTCTTGGTAGTTCTATTATCCTTCGCATGGAAGGTCAAATTCCTGTCTATATTATGAAATAAATACATTCACAAGGCAAATGCTTTGTTAAAGTATAGACTGAAAATGTAATTTATGTGAACAAGGACAAGTTTCAAGCATTGAAGCATGCCTGGGCTCAACGTTCTTTGACCTGATAGTTTATATTGCTGATTGCTCTTTTTTGTTTACTATAACATTTAATCCTCACAAGAATCCTTTAACAGAGGTCTGTATTATGCCTATTCTTAGATGACTAAACCAAATAAGTTTCCTTGCATTTTCCCATTTTCTAGAGGCTGTCTGCATTCCTTGGGCTAACTCTGACCTCTGCTTCTGTTATTCTGTATCTGTCTCTGACTTTGACCTTCCTGTCTCCCTCTCATAAGGACTCTAGGTTACACTGGGCCCATCTAAATAATGCAGTATAAGCTCCCCATCTCAATTCCCCAGCCATAATCACATCTGCACATTCCTTTTTAGCATTTCAGGAGACATATTCACAAGCTTCAAGGATAGAATATGACAGATTGTTAGGATGGGCATTATCCAGGCTACAATATAAACTAATCTTTATAGAAATTAGAAGACAGGCCCAAAGACACACAGATGGTTACTATGAAGGCTAGGTTTCAACTCCAGTCAGGACAGTCTAATTCCAAAGTGTGTGCTCTTATCTATCACGTCTATGATATGTAGACAAAGCTTCAGGGCATTCTATAATACTATAAAAATATGGAGAATGTAGTATAGATTTGTTTACTATCAGTCTCCAGAAGAGTTTGTTTGGTTCTGCCCGAAGCTTTATTCTCATCTATAAGCTGCAGAAAAGTGACTCTGTTACTTGGAAAAGTGCATCTGTGTGCTTTCTTCCAGGCAGTCATGAGACTTTCATGTCCTTATGATTTACACTGTATACAAACCTTGGCACCCAGTTAGTTTCCTGTTGGCAAAATGACTTCACTATATACATCATTCTTATCTTAAATGTTTGTGAAAGTCAGTCAGTCAACAAGCATTTATCGAGTACCTATAAAAGCATTTCACATAAATCAATGTGCTATAAGTCAATAAGGTAATCACTCAAATGTCACCAATCAAAGTGGCATTCCTCAAATGAAAGTTTTAAAACATGCAGATTGTGAAAATGCACAAAAAATATAGCTGCATGGCTGAATTATTCTTAATGACCTGAAGCTTTAGAAGATGTCTAAATATCTGTATGCCTATCAAGCTACCTACCTAACCGTGCCTCCCACACACACAACACCTACATGTTTAAGCAAAATATTTTCAGTGAATCAAGTTACTCGTTTTTTTAGAATTAACACTGAGCACATGGATATAAGCACAGTAAATAATTAATCATAAAATGTTTGCTGAACTAGGAGGTACTATGAGTTGGACCCTAAAACATACAAATGAACTCCACCATTGAGGTCTCTTAGAGATGAGAATGCTGAGTGACATGCAGGTCTCTCGATGTATTATACTCTGGTGAAGGAAACTTTCACATGGAGTTCCATCTGACTGAAATGCTCTCTTCAATTTCTTCACCTAGTTAAGCCATACTGACACCTCAGGTGTCAGCTGCTCCAAGGTACTTCTCGTTTCCACTTATACACAGCGCTCACCTATAGAGCACCTATAGGGCACTTGCCTCTATCATGACACCAATTATCATTCAAATCAGTTGAGCTATAAATCTGTGTTGCCTACCGTACCATGATCTCCATGAAGACAAAATTTCATTTTATCTACTAGTCTGCAATCCCCAGCATGGATTCCAGCTTAAAAGAAAGAAAATGCAAGGGGATCTGGAAGATGAAAGTTCTAACAGTGTGTAGAGACACATTAAGATTTCTGCAAGGCTGGAACTCTCAATGCAAGTCCTCAGAACCATGATCCTGCTTTCCCCCAGTTGATGAAACCCCTTCACTTCAAGTTCTGAGATCAGTTCAGAATGTTTCCCCTAAATGGAAGCATATAAATTATATGTGTAACTCTTTATGGATAGTAATGAAGACACCAATTATGTAAGAATCATGGCCCAGGAAGAAATAAAGCTTCTCACATTAGCCATTATCACTGCCGGACTCATGGCAGCTCTCACCTCCAAGGGATTTGGTGGCCAAGGGACTGCACACTGAAATAGGCTGTATCGGTTCCTGTTCCAAGTGGTCAAGCTTGCTTCTAAAAATATTCTTTCTTCTTGATGAAACTATTATATTATAGATATAATAATAATAATAACAACAATAACAAAATCTACCAGATTGTGTTGTGAGGTGTGCACATCTGCATTTGGTTTCTATCTGCCAAACGTAAAAATGACATAAAATCAAGGAAAGCTGAATAAAGGAAATAACAATTGAACAAAGAGTTTTATAAAAGTTTAGAGTTTTGTCCTGTGCAGAAGTAGGAATAACAGCATTCAAGGCAAAGAGAAAATGCACACACCTATAGTATATTCAGGAGAAAAGGAAAAAATGGCTGTAGCATAAAATGAAATTGGACTTGTAGGTGAAGAGTATTAGAAGGTATTCTCCTTCCAATACTGAAGGTAAGATTGGAGATGTAGATTAGACCTTGGCATTGAATGTCCTTGAAAACCAAATTAAAAAGTAAATGCTAGCCAAAAAAATGGCATGAAAGGATTTTTAAATAGGATATTTAGTAATTAATAACTGTTTAAAAGCCACATAATGCTAATGTTGTTTTGTTGATTTGTCAAGCCTCTTTAGTTTAACTATTTCCCACAGTTTATCTTCCCAGAACACTCTCCTGGCTATTTTCTGATACTAAAATATACGCAAGAAATTTCACAGTACTGTGAAATCATCCAGGCCCAGGCTAAATACCTACCTCATCTGTGAAACCACTCCAAATTCTCATTCATCAAGTGCCCTCTAATATTCTTTCTATCTGTAGCTTCTGGAATGTATCAGACTTTATATTATAATTAGTTTTGTTTATACCTGTCTCACCTACTCTAATATGAACCTTTAAGCTTGAAGACATGTCTGATGTCCAACAGCAGCAACCATGAAAATAATAATACTTATTATTAATAACTTTGTACTGTTTGCTGTATGATAGGGACATCTTTAAGCATATTATCAGCTCATTCAATACTTTGAGACAGTGAAGATATGACATAGAGAGACATGAGATCGTACACTTTGGATGAGCCTGATCATCATCCCCAAATTCTGGATTCAGAGTTCTTGCCCTTAAACATACGCAATACTATTTCTTTACCAAAACCAAGGATGATGTTTTTTATTCATGCTATAATCAAATAATAGTAATAATAAAAACACTATTTACCCTAAAAATAGAACTGATTTATTTTAAAAAACTTATGAAGGTGGATTGAATTTCAAGTACATTCTATTTTCTCAGGATTCAAAAGTAAAGCAAAGTTTCTGCTCTTGTAGGCTTCATAGCCACAAGAGATTATATATCTACTAAATGTCACCTACAGATAGATTTATAGTCATTTACAATGTATCAACAGCCAAATAATGTCTTTGGTGATAATTTTTAATGATAAATGTAAACCAGGATTAGTGCTGATTATTTTAGTGAATTCATATATCCTTTGGACATTTTATTGTTACATGACCTTATCAAGAAAACAAATTTTAGTCAGTTATATGGTTGAGAAATTTTAACAAACTACTTTAGAGAAACTGTTTTCTTGCTTATCAGGATTTATGTATCAGAAAGAATCCAAACTAGATAGAAATTCTTCAATTGCAAGGACTAATTTTAGACCCAGAGACAAGCTTTGATACAATAATTCTTGACATTTGAATTCATCATGGTATAAACTGCTTGATAAATAGCTGCTTATCCATAAAAGTTAAATGTACTCCCTCATCCATATGAAGTATTCAATCCTACGTTAGTCAGTTTCTCATGTTTTCAGTTCAGTACCACAACTAATTCATTATTTTTCTCTTAATTTAATAAATATACTTATATAGTCCTTATAAATTCCCTAATTTGATGTTAAATGAAGTACAGAAATACTGTTAACTGAAAATAGTTGTCTTTTTTTGAAAGTTGAGAGGTTATAGAATCAAAACTCAAAACTACCTCTTTGGACCAACTAAATGACTGTTCAGTTTCACCAATATGGCTAGTTAATGACTAGTTACTTCTAGATTAAATATCAAGAGGTCCTTTATGGCATTTTTCTGCAATCTTCTACATTATATTTCTACTACATATAGAACTACATATAGTTCTAATATGACTGTCAATCAGATACTGCTTAACTGAAGTAACAAATGTCAAATATTTTTTAAATGTCTCAACAAGTCTTATACTTATCTTAAAAATTAAATTAATTTTAAAATATATTAAATAACCAAACATCTCCTCAGATGCCCTAGCTTTCCACTTTGTAGACAGCATGTTTACATAAAAACACTCTTGTTTATGCTCAATGACTTGTTATCTCACTTTGCAACTTCTATATTTTCTATTCACTGATTCAATTTCTTTTCCACTTTTATTCATTCTAATTTTTCCAGGTTTTCATGGGCCATTTAAAAATCTCATAATTTTTTTAGCATATTCTTCAACTGATACTTAGAATGCAGGTGATAATTGCTCAACATTATCATATTTGCTTGTGAAGATATCAAATAGCATTGTCTCATCTGCAAAATGAGTACTTAAAAGAGAAATGGTATGGAAACAAATCAACTTCCTTATAAAATGATAATAGGCTGGTAAGGTAGTATAGAGTAAGCCTATTTCAACTCTTATAATAATATTTCCTTTTGTAGTCTCAAAGGAGATGGTTAAAGATGTATTGCTAAGATGTCTGTGTAAAATAAAAATATTACATAGACATTAATATAAATCCCAATTTCTAAACAATAATTTAAAATTATGTGTAATTGTATTTTCATGGCTCTTCCAAGATATCTTGCATTATTCAATGAAGCAATGAGACATGAAAACACCAACAATTCCTCTTGAATAACCCATATGATTTATTATACATTTAAGTCAAGAATAAATTCTTCCTGCTGTATTGCTTCTCAGCTAAGTTACATAGATTCATAAGGAACATAGATCCACAGAACATCTAAATAATTTATTAGGAAAGAAACAAGATTCCCCTTGGTTTAAGATAAAACCTGTGACTTCACAGTGATGGGTTTTTTTCCACTCCAATGTGTTGTGAATAGCAACAGAAAATATCAACTGCCATTAAAATTATTAAATCAACTCCCAAAAAATACTGTTTGAAATTAGCTCTAAGATAAAATTAGTAAGTTCTAGTAAACCTGATTATTAAATGTGCATGCTCCTATATTAGGAAACCTAACATTTTCTGACAGGATTTTATAATTTTGATACAACAGAGAAACTAAATACTTCATCCCATTCAAATTTTGGAACAAGAATGAATCATTCATTTCCATATTTCTAAGCATTTTATGAGATGAAAGAATTTCTGAGACATTCCTTATTTTTCATGGGATACTAAAACTTTTAAAAAATAGAAAATTAAGCAAATTACAGTGGTTACAGAAGTTAACACTGCATAGTTCCTCTCAGATTAGTTTTTCTATTTTTGCTTTTTTTCTTTATTCATATGGACCTTGTGTTTTCATGACAACACAAACATGAAGTGTTCTCCAAATCATTTAATTCCATTACCTTTTGCCGCTTTGCAGATTGAACTGTTTTACCTGTCATATCATTTAGTGAGGGATAAATTAAAAACCATTTCTCTAGGAACTTTAGCTGCAGGTGGAGAATAGAATATTATAATACCTACACATCATAGGTTTGGTTTCTAGCTTTGAGGACCAGGGTGTAAGAATATCTATTTTTAAAAATTGCATCACCTTAAGAAATGCAGTGTCACTTACCAGTCAGTTTACATCTTAGCACCCATCTCCAAACAAAATTGATGCTGAAAGAATAAAAAAAAATTAATTAAAACAAAATAGTAAGAAATACAAATTCTGATTATTTCATAGAAAAATTCGAGATCATCTTGTTAAGTCTAGATTAACACAGCTACTGAAAAATACACAGTATTTAGACAAAATGTATTTCAATGACATAATGACCATAGACTCTCCATAGATAGGCAAATTTATACAAACTAATCTTCACTTATGGCAAGGAAGTAAATTCAGCATACATTTTTTTAAGGCATCAACTAGGCTAGAATGCATTAAGAATGAAAACAATTTCAGTTAGCATCTATGATGACTAATTCCCCAAGCAGTTATGATAAATATAGTGCTGGTCAAAAAAGTAATAAAATACCTAGGAATAAACTTAACCAAATTGGTGAAAGACCTGCACTCTGGAAATTATAAACAACTAATAAAAAAATTAGAGATGACACAAATAAATGGAAAGACATTCCATGTGCATGTGCTGGAAAACAATACTGTTAAAATGCCTATACTAGGCAAAAAAGTCTACACATTTAATATAATCCATATCAAAATACTAATAGCATTTTTCACAGAACTAAAACAAAAAAATTAATTTAAAGCCATAAAAGACCAAAAATAAATTAAGCAATCTTGAGAAAGAAGAAGAAAAGTGAAGGTATCACAGTCCCAGATTTCAAGATACACTGCAAAGCTGTAGTAATTAAAACAGTATGGTACTTGCACAAAACTAGACACATAGATCAATGGAACAGAATAGAAAGCCTAGAAATACATTCACACCTATACGGTCAAGGTCAATTTATCTTCAACAATGAAGGCAAGAGGACACAATGGGAAAAAGATATTCCCTTCAATTATGGCTTTGGGAAAACTGGACAGCTACAGGAAGGAAGGAAGGGAGGGAAGGAGGGAAGGAGGGAGGGAGGGAGGGAGGGAGGGAGGAAGGGAGGAAGGGAGGAAGGAAGGAAGGAAGGAAGGGAGGGAGGGAGGGAGGGAGGGAGGAAGGAAGGAAGGAAGGAAGGAAGGAAGGAAGGAAGAAAGAAAGAAAGAAAAGGAAGGAGGAAAAGAAAATAGACTACTTTCCTGTATCATACCCAAAAATAATCTCAAAATGAACTAAGGATCAAAATGTGAGACCTGAAACCATCCTAGAAGAAAGCACTCAGTAATTTCTCTAACATGAGCAGTAGCAACATTTATCTAGGTATATCTACTGAAGAAAGGAAAACAAAAGCAAAAATAAACTTTTAGGTCTACATCAAAATAAAAATCTTTTGCACAGCAAAGGAAAATACCCACAAAACTAAAAGATAGCCTACTGAATGGGAGAAAATATTTGCAAAAGGCATATGTGATAAAGGGATAATATACAAAATTTTAAAAGAACTTATACAATTCAACAATCAAAAAAACCCACCCAAATAATCCAATTGTAAAAAATGGGCAGAAAACTTGAAAAGGCATTTATCAAATGAGACATTCAGATGGCCAAGAGACACATGAAAAGATGCTCAACATCACTTATCATCAGAGGTAAGCAAATTGAAACTACAATGAGACCCCTGTCAGAATGGCTAAAACAAGAAGTGGAAGAAATAAGTATTAGCGAGGATGTGGAGAAATAGGAATCCTCATGTACTGTTGGTGGGAATGCAAACTGGTAAAGTCACTGTGGATGACAGTATGTAAGTCCCTCAAAATATTAAGAATAAAAGTACCCTATGATCCAGTAATTCCACAACTGGGCATTACCCAAAGAATAAAAAAAGACTGATTCAAAAAGGTATATACACCCCTATGTTTATAGTAGCATTATTTACAATAGTCAAGATATGCAGCCTAAGTGTTCATTACTAGATGAATGGATAAAGAAGATGTGGTGTGTGTGTGTGTGTGTGTGTGTGTGTGTGTGTGTGTGTACACATGCAAAAACCAAAATAATACTCGGTCATTAAAAAGAATGAAATCCTGGCATTCACATTAACATGGATAGATGTAAAGAGTATAATGCTAAATTAAATAAATCAGACAAAGACAAATACCAGATGATTTTACTCAAACAAATGAATAAAGGGGAAAGAAAGACATAACCCAAGAAACAGGCTCAAACTGATGGTTACCAGAGGGGAGGTTCATGCGGAGATGGGTGAAACAGGTAAAGGGAATTAAAAAAACAACTACGTTGATGAATAATGTATAGAATGGTTGAATTAGTATATTGTACACCTGAAACTAATATAATACCTCATGTTTACTATACTGGTATTAAAATAAATAGAGATGGTCATATTTATTGTTGCTTTAAAAAATAAAATATACAAAACATGGCTACTGACAAACTTCTTTTCTAAAGAGACAATAAATATTTTAGACTTCAGGGGCATGCAGCCTCTTTCTCAAGTACTTAACTCTATGTCTGTAAAGAAATAGGTATGGCTGTGCAATTAAACTTTATTGATAAAATCAGCCAGCTGGCAAGAATTTGGCCCCAGGCCACGGTTTTCTGATTCCTGGAAAAACACATTGAGTATTCCAACTCAAAAGTATCAATCTTAACACACGACAGACAAATGAAATATAGAGAATTACTGGGACTGAATACTTAGAGCCCTTAGCTTCAGAATGAACTAGCTGATTTAAAATCACCCTGTAAATACCTTCAGAGCTCTCAGTCCCAAATGATGACAGAGGAGACTCAGAGTAATTATTTTTAATATTTATAGCAAATATTTATAGTTAATATTAAAAATATACTGTAAACATAAGGTGGGTATCTAAAAATGATAGTAAGTAGGACACCTCATAATTTTAAAAGAATAAGACAATTATTTGATTATTATTTATGCTTTAAAAAAAAGCTAAGTAATAGCAAAATTCCTGGGACCTAACTTTTGCTTGTAAATTAGAGAATCCAACTAAATTAGGAAAAATAATAGATTGTAATTAGCCAGATAGAATCACAAGGCAAGATTTACAATCCTTGGAAAATAAGTAGAAGAGATGAATCCAAAAGTTTTGTTCCAGATAAAGATCGGAAGAGGGTTTACAGACTTCCTGCAATAGTTTCATTATTTGATTATTAGCTAACCAATATGTATTACTAGTAAAAACAAGAGAACAGACTCAATTGCAAACACACCCAGGTATTCAGAGAAATATTAATTTTACTGTTTTTGGCAATATGGGGTCAACTTCAAAGCAGGAAGCAGATTATACAGAAGAGAAATAACTATATTTGTTTTTCAAAAATGTTTATTTATTTTGAGGCAGAGAGAACATGAAAGTGGAGGAAGGGCAGAGAGGGAAAGAGACAATCTCAAGCAAGCCCGATGCTCAGTGCAGAGTCCAACTCAGGGTTTGACCCCATGACCTGAGCCGATATCAAGAGTCAGAGGTTTAAAATTTTTTTTTAATGTTTTGAATTTATTTTTGAGAGACAGAGATAGACACTGTGAGCAGGGGAGGGCCAGAGAGAGAGGGGTACACAGAATCTGAAGGAGGTTCCAGGCTCTGAGCTACCTGTCAGCACAGAGCCCGACACGGGGCTCGAACCCACGAACCATGAGATCATGACCTGAGCTGAAGACGCACGCTTAACTGACTGAGCCATCAGGTGTCCCAAGAGTCAGAGGTTTATTCAACTGAGCCACCCAGGTGCTCCAGAAACAATTATATTTGTGACAGCAGAGGTTAGCAATAAGAATCCTTGCTATTACTTCACAGTTAAAATTGTTATTCATTCATTTTTAAAAATTTTTTTAAAATAGTTTATTGTCAAATTGGTTTCCATACAACACCCAGGGCTTTTCCCCACAAGTGCCCTCCTCCATCACCACCACCTCTTTTCCCCCATCCCCTTTCCTCTTCAACCCTCAGTTCATTTTCAGTATTCAATAGTCTCTCAAGTTTTGCGTCTGTCTCTCTCCCCAACTCTCTTTCCCTCTTCCCCTCCCCCTGGTCCTCCATTTGGTTTCTCCTGTTCTCCTGTTAGACCTATGAGTGCAAACATATGGTATCTGTCCTGACTTATTTCGCTTAGCATGACACCCTCGAGGTCCATCCACTTTCCTCCAAATGGCCAGATTTCATTCTTTCTCAATGCCTTCTAATACTCCATTGTATATATATACCACATCTTCTTGATCCACTCATCAGATAATGGACATTTAAGCTCTTTCCATGTTTTGGCTATTGTTGACAGTTCTGCAAGGGAAATGAAAGCAAAACTGAACTCTTGGGATGTCATCAAGATAAAAAGCTTCTGCACTGAAAAGGAAACAATCAAGAAAACTAATAAGCAACAGACAGAATGGGGAATGATAGTTGCAAAAGACATAAAGGGCTAGTATCCAAAATCTACAAGGAACTCACCTAACTCCACACCCAAAAAAC
>NC_043710.1:62000034-62017328 GCF_006229205.1 Suricata suricatta
CCAGTCAGAGTGGCTAAAATGAACAAATCCAGAGACTATAGATGCTGGAGAGGGTGTGGAAAGACAGGCACCCTCCTACACTGTTGGTGGGAATGTAAACTGGTGCAGCCGCTCTGGAAAACAGTGTGGGGTTCCTCAAAAAACTATCCATAGAACTCCCTTATGACCCAGCAATAGCACTGCTAGGGATTTACCCAAGGGATACAGAAGTGCTGATGCATAGAAGCACATGTACCCCAATGTTCATAGCAGAATGTCAACAATAGCCAAAACATGGAAGGAGCCTAAATGTCCATCATCTGATGAGTGGATCAAGAAGATGTGGTGTGTGTATATATATATATACACACACACACAATGGAGTATTACATGGCAATGAGAAAGAATGAAATATTCATTCATTTTTGAGTTTTTGAAAGTGGTTGTGTGTGATAGACCTTGAAGTAGTGTATTTCAGTATTTAGTGAAACCCAACTCCAGACTACATACCTGTACACCTACTTTTACTCCATGTGGCTATTTTTTTCATTCTGAATGGCTAGATCATCCTAGTAACTTTACATTTATACTCAAAATTGTAAATTATACTTGTCAGAGAAAAATAAAAATGTTAAGAAAGCATCTTTGACAAAAATAATGTATTTCTTGCTTTTCTTCATTTATGACTCCCAGTTCTGGGACCAATGTGCCTTCCCAAAATCCATATTTTAGATTCCTAACACTGGTACCTCAGAATGTGACTGTACCTGGAGACAGACCTTTTAACAAGGTAATTAAAATTAAATGAGATCATTAGAGTTGGCCTACTCCAACGTGACTGGTATTCTTATAGGAAGAATAAACTCAGAGACAAACATGAACATACAGAGAAGATCATCTGAAAACACAGGGAGAAGAAAGCCATCTACAAGCCAAGCAGACAGGCCTCAAATAAAAACAGAAATAAAAACAAGATAAAAGCAAAACCCCACCAACACCTTTATCTCACATTTCTTGCCCCCAGAAGAGTGAGAAAGTAAAATTCTGTTTTGAAGCCAGCCACTTTGTGATACAGAGTACTACACTCTTATCTCCCATCCCCACCTATGAGGCCAACCAAAAAATGGCAGCAGTGAAACAGATTTGCTAAAAGTCAACTTACCCACCCCTCTCTCTCCACCACCTACAGTGACTACTAGCAATTATAGAAGTAAGTGTGTCATACACTTGCACTGAGAAAGAATAGCCGGCTACAGGCAGAGGAAGGAGGAGGAAAGCTTATTGTAAACACCATTCTCCATCTTAAGAAAAATGAATTCAGAAAATGTAGGTGAAATCCATGTGGTCAGAAACTATACATTGTCTCTCTTTTTGTACATTCTCAGTTATTGGCTGCACTCCAGAGGCCAGATGCTGGAATTCTAATTAACCATGAAACTGTCAAAAATAAGGGTTATTTCGTGAGACCTTGACAGTCTGCTCAACATTTCAGAGAAAACTGAGGCTCTTAAAGATTAATTTGCTCAAAGTCACAAAGGTAATGAATGTAGATCTTGCATTCATTATACAATCACGTTGGTCTTTTTCCAAAGTTTGTACTATGGAAACCTTGCCTCAGTGGGCAGTTCATTCACTCTTTCAGCAAATGTTTAGTGATTGTCTGTTATGTCCCAGAGACACTTCTTGGAATTTAGAATAAAGCAGTAGACAACATAGACTAAACCTGCCTCCGTGAGTTTACAGTCTAACACTGGGTGACAGATAGTAAACAATAATCCTAATAGGCGATTATATTACATAATATGTCATAAAAGTGTTAGGAAGAAAAAAAATAAGTATAGCAGGGCGAAGGGATCGGGGATGTTAGGATGGAGGATGACACAGAGCAGGGCAAGAGGCAGTTTGCAATTTTAAATTGGGTGTTCAAGGTAGGTTCATTGACGTTTAAGCAAACATTTGAAAGAGATAAGGGAGCTAACGAGAAACCTATTTCTGTGAAGATTGATCCAGAGAGAAAATTCTAGTACAGGCATTCAGTTTTAATACTGGAGCATGCCTGACTTTTTGAGAGGCACCGGGCAACCGGTGTGGCTGCAGTAGAGTAAACAATGGGGAAAGTAGTAGGCGAGGAATGGAGCCAAATAAGGGAAGGGGAGGGGAGAAGATCTGGTTAAGAGGGCCTTGCAAGCTGTTGCAATGAAACTGGATTTTCCTCTAAGTATAATGAGGACCCATTACAGAGTGTTCAACAAAGATTTGTGTATTTCATGTTTGGTTTTGAGTTTGAGAGAGAACAAGATAGAGAGTGCAAGCATGAGGGGGAGGGGCAGAGAAAGAGGGAGACAGAGAGTTTGAAGCAGGCTCCCAGTTCTGAGCTGCCAGCACTGAGCCTGACTGGGGCTCCTACTCAGGAACGATGAGGTCATGACCAGAACTGAAGTCAGACACCCAATCAACTGAGACACCCAGGTGCCCAAGCAAAAATTATTAAAAGAAACACTGGCTGCTATTCTGAGCATATATCTGGGTTTTAGGCAAGGTGTAAGCAGGGCGAGGTGTGAGGAAAGTACTGCAGTCATACTCAGGAAAGATGGTGGTGGCTTGGAACATGGTAATAGGGATGGAAATGATGAGAAGAAACTGACTGTTGACATATTTAAAATATATTAGAAATGTGAAGACATTCTGGCACATTTGGTATGGTTTCTGAGAGAAAGAGGGGAAGAAATCTGTTCTGTTAGTATGTAAGCTCTTTCCATGAAGCTTTCGCTTCACACACGTGGTATGGTGTGATAAAGCACGAGCTTGGAAGAAGAACAAGAGAGGGGGGTTGATTTCTGGCCCTACTGGGTAGTAGGCATCTCTTTCAACAAAATAGTGCTATGCTTAAGAGCTTAAGTCTAGGGGCACCTGGGTGGCTCAGTGGTTAAGTGTTGGACCTCAGCTCAGGTCATGATCTTGTGGTTCATGGGTTCAAGCTTCACACTGGGCTTTGTGCTCAAAGCTCAGAGCCTGGAGCCTGGAGATTTGGGTATCCCTCTCTCTCTGGTCCTTCCTCAGTCATGCTCTGTTCCTTCCTCTCAAAAATAAAATAAAATATTTAGAAAAACTAAAAAAAAGAAGAGAGCTCAGGTCTAAAGCTTTGACCTTTCTATGAAAGCTGGCTCTTTCACTTACTGAGTAACTTTGAGGGATTTAAATCTGACCCTCTAATCCTCAGCATCCTAATTATATAATTGGGGTAATAAACATAATTACCAGAGAGGGAAAGACAAAGAAGTGCAGGAGGGAGAAAAATGTATTACATGTGTTAAGGCCTGTTAAGCTGTATCAGCTTAGTGCCAAACATATAGCAGGTGTGGTAGATTGAATTAATGGCTCCAATACCTTCTCCCTCCCTGTAGCCACACCCTTTGCCATGTAATTTTGTAGTTGCCCCTACTAAAGAGGAAGAGTATACTTTCTTACTCTTTAACTTTGGGTTGAGCCCTTTGACATACTTTGGCCTGTAAAATAAGAATAGTAGTGACAGTGTGACAAATCTAAAGTAGTCCTTATGAGGTTTTAGGTATTTCTGCTTTTCCTTTTGTACCTCTCTCCTGTTTGGATTCCCCTGGAGATGAGAGTGTTGTAGGGCAGAGCCACTTTTTATGACCCTTGATCTGTTGCTGGAGGCAGAAGAGCTTCAGCTACCTCGCCCTGAAGCAGAGGTGCCCAGAGCCTGGAGTAACCCCCAACCACAGGAAGACATGTGAGTAAGAAAGTAGATTTTGTTTTCAGTCACTGAGGTTAGGGATGCTTTGTTACACAGTTATAGCTCAGTGAGTAATACAGTAGACACTGAATAATCCTAACCTATTTCCTTAAAGTTTTGATTAAAACAAAAACAACAACAACAAAACAAATACCCTGTCGATTGAACGGACTTCCTTTGCTTTATAGCGTTTAAAATTTAACGCTGAGAGCAAATTGAGACTTAAGACACAAGTCAAATTCCAAAAAACAAAATTCCAGCGGTGCCTGGGTGGCTCAGTTGGTTGAGCATCTGACTCTTGATTTCAGCTCAGGTAATGATCCCAGGGTCATGAGACTGAGCCCCGCATCCATCTCTGAACTGAGTGTGGAACCTGTTTAAAATTCTCTCTCCCCCTCTGGCCCCTCTGCCTGCTTATATGCTCTCTCTAAAAATAAAACAAAACTAAATAAAAATTTAAAAAACAAATTCTACATTACACCAGCCAAGAGTTACTTTAACTATTCCCTCTTTAAGTTACAGAATACCTTAGAGAGTTTGGTAAGTGTTAGAAAGCTCAAATGGGATCGTCAGCCAGAGCTAGTGGGTTTGAGCAATATCCTTGCCTATATCAAAGCACTCTCTTACTCATTGTAAACACAATAGGGGACTGAGCTCCTTTAAGCCAATTCTTTCTGAATGAAATATGCCTAAAAGAAAAAATAAAATATGCTTTAGTGTGTGTTTTGGGGTTGTATATTGCTCTCACTCAAGCTATTACTATATTTCAAATAATTTTAAGTGATATATATATATAGGAAAAACATGTGTGTCTATCCTCATTATTTGTGGATTCTATGTTTACAAATGTGTGTACTAGCTAAAAGATACATGTAATCCCAAAATAAACATATGTGACCCTTTCAATCATTTGTAAACATGCTCAGAGTGGTGAGAATTTTGACTCACCTTGTGAGTCTGTTCTCAATGGAGGTCCAACAAAGAAGTTTTCTGCCTTGTTTCAGTGCTCACACTGGAAACAAGTGTGTCCTTTTCATGGTCTATTTAGTGCCATGTTTTTCTCATTTTTGTGCTTTTTATTGGTGAGTTCACTGTTTCAAATGGCCCCCATGTGTAGTGCAAAAGTGCTATCAGGGCCGTGATGTGCCTTATGGATAAAATATAGAAGTTATACATTTTGTTCAGCCATGAGTTACAGAGGTATTGACTATGAGTTCACTGTTAACAAATCAACACTATATAATAAGGTGTCTTCATTCATAAAACAAGGTTATATATTAATCAGTTGTCAAAGATGTTGTGACCAGAGGTTCACAGAACATACCCAGTATTTTCCTAGGAGCATTTGTTTAGTGTTTGATAGTTTCAGATCTGTGGTAACTATAGAACAAAACTATAGCAAAACATGAGAATTAACTATGTGTATATGTATATTTGTGTGTGTGTGTTCATTTATCTATGTCCCTATATATAGCATATGTCTCCCTTAGAATAGCATTTTAATTATGTCCCCCAATAGTTTCAATCACCAAACAGTTATTTACAGAAAGGCGCCACCACCTTTTGTAAGGCAAGCCTATGACCTGTCACGAGAAGATAATGATAGACAATGTTCCTAACTGTATTAGTCATCAGGTCTTTATTTTTTCATATTTCTCGGGTTGTAACACTTAAATGAGTAAGATTATTACCATGAGATTCAGTGGGAGAAAAAACCTGAATAACTGCCCCAAACTTAGAAAGCAACCTTTCAAAAAAAACTTAAACATCTTATTAAGATAAGGATTATGAGAAGATTTAACAAAAAAGTACCAAGGGCAACCACTTATCCCTAAAATAACCCTTCCCTCACTGAATTCCTTTTTTTAATGTTTTATTTATTTTTGATACAGAGAGAGACAGAGCATGAGAGGGGGAGGAGCAGAGAGAGAAGGAGACACAGAAGCGGAAGCAGGCTCCAGGCTCTGAGCTAGCTGTCAGCACAGAGCCTGATGCGGGGCTCGAACCCACAGCGTGAGATATGACCTGAGCCGAAGTCGGAGGCCCAACCCACTGAGCCACCCAGGCGCCCCTCCTTCACTGAATTCTTTTTTTTCTTTTTGAACTCAAAGTTTTATCTTCTACATATCTCATTATTGAAAGTGGATTCTATTGCAATAATCTTATTACTTTTCTCGTCTTTGGTCTCTCAATCCCTAGACCAGTGTCTGCCACACAATAGTTCTCAGTGCACGTCATGAACTATAATTATGGGCTATTTGTTACCTATTACACTGGAGCTTCACACACATTTTATATGCATATGTATGAGTGCACATGATTTATGATATTTAAAAGGTAACATTAATCTCAGTATAAACTACCCCCAAACAAATATTTTACTCACACTCCCTAGGAATTTCTTTTCAAAAGTTACTTCAGTCTAAGCCAAGACTAGTTGGTGGAGGCAGTCATCGAGAAGACATCACCACTGATCCATCTGCGGGCTGGAACCGGAAATAGGAGGCTCCTCACTTCCTCTTCTGTCTTGGAATGTGTGTTCCGCCCACTGTTCCCACAGCTGGAGTCATTTTAAAGACTCAGCCTTGAGAAAGTAGCGTGTTGCTGAGACCATCTGGAAGGTATACATGACTTAACCTCATTAATGCCTCTATATAACCTTTTAAGATTCTGTCAGGTGGAAGGAGAGATCTACTTGTCTTGTGGCCACCCAAGACAAGCCTTATATGTAAATTCTCTTGCCTATTAAACCTGTCTCCTGGAGTGCATGGGTGGCTCAGTCAGTTAGGCATCTGACTTCAGCTCAGGTCATGATCTCCTAATTTGTGAGTTTGGGCCCTGCATTGGGCTCTGTGCTGACAGTTCAGAACCTGGAGGCTGCTTGGGATTCTGTGTCTCTTTTCTCTCTCTCTGCTCCTCCCAATTCAACCTCTGTCCCTATCTCTCTTAAAAATAAATTTAAAAATATGTAAAATGGTGGTAGAATAAAACTCATGAGATAGTGTGTGGACTGTGCCAGATTTAACATGTGGATGTGTCCGCATCTCCTGTCCACTTTATGCATTCTACTTCTTTCCTACCAAAGTCTTACTTATGTCCATATCTTCAAATAGTTCAATGATAAATTAGCTTCTCATAGAGATGATCCTTGTTGTTTTAATTTTCAGAATTGTAGGAATCTGGATTGCAGCTGGAGGGCTGTGAATTATCAAAAAAATAGTCTCTACTATAGGCAATAATTTTAATGTTAATTAACTCCATCTGGAAGGAAAAGCAGGTGTTGAAATTGATCACTTAAGTACAGAAAGCAAAGGCTGTTTACTAAACTCTCCCTAAATTAATTTGGCTGAGTTTGTGGTTAAATTGCTTTCAAGTCACTTTTCTATAAATGCCTTATACCAAATGCTGAAATTGGAAAAAGAAATAGACCAAGCAGATTTTAATGAAATGTAACAAATTGGACTGAAAGGTCGCCTAAAAATAAAAATTGTATTTTAAAAATGAAAAAAATGCAACAGTTTTCCTTCAATAGTAAGTGGAATGTGAACAAAAACCTATGACATTTCTGTGTTGTTCACAAATCACCTGAATCAAATCAAAGTGCACCAGAAAAGTGTAGAGTCCTGGGCTCTCTCCCAGACCAACTGAGTCAGCTATGCCAGTGACGTCTAGGAATCTGAATTTCACAACTCAGGGAATTTTTATTCTCACTAAAACTCAGGAATCATTGTCCTAAGGATGGAGAGGTACAAAATCACACACGAGTGACACAGAATCCAAAAAAGATGACGGATTAGTGCAATAGTTATCTGAGAAGGTAAAATGTAACATTGAAACCTGGAAAATATCATTAAGCAAATCTTTATTTCTTCTTTCAGAAAATATTGAGCAATTGAGCAATGATAGTGTTCAATTTCTTTGTCTTGTCAACTAGAAAGACCAGATTCCCTAAACATTTTCCCAAGGCCTTCCATAACGTGATTTGATTGTCCCTTCCACTATAAAAGTACAGTCCCCAGCCAGCAGCATCAGCATCACCCATATTTACAGAATTGGAAAATCTGGAGGTGGAACCCCAGTAGTCTGTTGTAGCAAGTCCCCCAGGGGGTTTCAATGCAGACTAGAATTTGATCACTAGGTACCCTACATGGTTTGTCATGATTCATCAGACGTCAGTCAGTTATGCATAAGGCATTAGGTATGAGATAAATGTACAAAAATAAGTGGGTCTCTTGTTTCCATTGCTAGACAAAGGGTACAACCTTTTAGTTGTAAAAATGATTAAGTTCAAGGGATACACCTTGGTGACTACAGTTAACAATACTGGATACTTGACAGTTGCTATGAGAGTAGAGCTTTGATGTTCTCACCAGTACAAAAACAAAGTGGTAGTTGAGATTCCTGAGATAAAGGATGTGTTGACTAACCTTATTGTGGTAAACATTTCACAACATATACACGTATGAAATCATTACCTAGTATACCTTAAATTAACACAATGGCATATGTCAGTTATATTTCAAAACTGGAAAAAAAGAGAAAACTTCATGGAAAAAAACATTTGTGATAGAATCTGCTACTGCCTCCAACTATGAAAGAACCAACACGTACTGATTATTTACCACATGTTAGTTACTCCTCTGAGTGCTTGGCATTTATTATCCAATTAGTCCTCAGTACAATGTAAGGATACAGGTTTTATTATTATTACTATTTTACACAGTGATGCTGCGGCACATAAAGGTCAAAAACAACACCCAAAGCCACATAGCAGGTAAGGGATGGGACCAGAAATTGAACTCAGACAGTTTGTGTCTAGAGTTCACGTTCTTCACCACTCTACAAACCGCTATCAGTTTGTTAGCAATTCTCGAACACCACCTGAAGCATTCTTAGCTCTGATCAAGACAAAGAAAATGCCCAAACCTGGGAAAAGAATAGGATTTTTAAGATTGTATGATACAATATTTTTAAGATTGTAAGATATAATCATTAAGATACACTAGAGTAAATGTGTTCCCAATATCCTACCTTTTTATTAATCATGTCAAAGGCTGATTTTATTTAGGTTTCTGATAAAATAGACTTCATTACAAAAGCCTTTCACCTGTGTGCAAGCAAACACAGTTTGAAGCAAAACACAGTGGATCTAAGCCTAGGCTTCCCTATATATAGACTGAAGATGGCATTCTTATTTAACCAGAGATAAACAGTATGAAATAAGGGAATATATGTGAAAGTGCATTTTAAACTTTAAAACAGGAATTATGTACTTGTAATGTGGTGTCACAGTGTTTTTCATACCAAAAGTTTCAGAATTCATTTTTTGCAAAGTGTCTCCTTTTAGTGACCTTTTATACCACAATTAGCACTGTCTGTAGAGACTGCACAAAGTGCTCTTTTCTTGGGATGCCTGGGTGGCTCAGTCGGTTATGCCTCTGGCTTCAGTTCAGGTCATGATCTCACGGTTCGTGGGTTTGAGTCCCGTGTCTGGCTCTGTGTTGACAGCTAGCTCAGAGCTCAGAGCCTGGAGCCTGCTTCAGATTCTGTATCTCCCTCTCTCTCTGACCCTCCCCTGCTTGCACTGTCTTTCAAAAATAAATAAAAAGCACTAAAAAAAAATTAAAAAAATAGTGCTCTTTTCTTTTTTTAGTAACTCATTCATCAAATCTCAACCTTCACCCTCCACCTCACAGTAGAATGTTTTTCAAACTTTCCTTACTATAAGATTAACCAAAAATGCTTTTGGAAATGTTAGATTTTCTAGTGTCTCCCTGGAATTTTTAATTATTTAGATCTGGCATAAGATCCAGGATACTACATAGTTTAAGAACTATCCCAGGAGTGCCTGGGTGGCTCAGTTAAATGTCTGACTTGAGGTCAGGTCATGATCTCACAGTTAGTGAGTTGGAGCCTTGCATTAGGCATGTGCTGACAACTCAGAGCCCATTTCCATCTCTCTCTGGCCCTCTCCCCATTGTGCTCTCTCACTCCTTCTTAAAATAAATAAGCATAAAAAATAAAAAATAAATATCCCAAACGATTGCCATAATGAGTTGAGTGTCAGAAATATTATAGTAAATACTAAAACTTTTCTAAGGATTTATAGCAGACAAAAATCCTCTCACTTTTTAATGTTAGCATAAAGATCATTACCTACTGGAGGACCAGGGGGAGGGGAAGAGGGAAAGAGAGTTGGGGAGAGAGACAGACGCAAAACTTGAGAGACTATTGAATACTGAAACTGAACTGAGGGTTGGAGGGAAAGGAGGGGGGACAGGTGGTGATGGAGGAGGGCACTTGTGGGGAAGAGCAGTGGGTGTTGTATGGAAACCAGTTTGACAATAAACTATTTAAAAAAAAAAGGAAAGGAACTTCAAACAAACTTGGTCTTTGGATTTTAGATTAAAAGATATCCATTCCACTGGGGAAAAAAGGATTATTTTTGGACATAGATTACTTTTGGATGTAGTTTTTTTGTTCGTTTTTGGTTATTTTGTTTGTTTTCCTCCAAAACATTTGTCAGAAATGGTATTTTTTTTTCCCTTCCTGGGAGAAAGGTATGTTAATGAAGTATTAATATGGATAGACAAAGTTATAAGAAAGTAACACCTTAGACGCCCAATCCCAGTGGTTTGACATAATAAATATCTCAGCACCGTTCACAGTGCATATGCACTGAGGGTTGGGAGGGACTGGGGGGTAGCAGGGGGAAATGAGAATGGAGGACCTCCTCCATGCGGTGACTAAGGGGGAACCAGGCTGAGTTTCTAGCACCTTGCGGGTATGTCATACAGAACTTGCAGCCTTTCAATTACCAAGATACAGGAAGGGAGAGACTGAAAACTCAAATTTGGGTATGTTACTGCATCAGCCAAAAGTGGCACACAAATCAATGCTTAGTTCCTTGGCCCAAAACACCAAACAGCCCCATCACAGTAAAGGGACTTAAAATGAGGAGTGACAAATGAAGTATTTTGCAAGCGTTACTATCTCTGCCTGTCTACTTTAAATGCAACGAGTACTCTAAATAAATAATCGTCAATCTTTAAGCAATTTAAGGCTACCCAGCAATCTGGGAAAAAGAGAAATTGCTAATCAAATTGGTCTCTCACCCTAAGAATTTTAAATGTATCTAAGACTGTAGTAAATCATTAAATTATAAGGATTATGCATTAAAGAGCTTACTACTTGTGTGACACATGGCTTAATTTCAATAAGTGAACACCTTCAGTGAGGCAGAACTTCATGAAAGAAACTGGGTATATTAGGACCACAAGATTTAGAAAAAAAAATCTGAAAATATATAGGTATATCCTAAACTTTGAGGGAATCACCATGAGAAAATTCAAATCAAGCTTGGGATGAATCATGGAATTGAGTGCATGAATCAGGAAAATACAATATGAATCACCAATCTAGGAAAGAAAGGAAGAAAAAAAGAATAAATATCTTTAAGAACCTTTCATATGCAAGGACTCAGCTGAGGCTTTACCTATGTTACCTCCATTTCATCAATTAAAACCCTCAGAAGCAAGCATTATTCCCATTTTACAGATGAAATTTAAAACAACCAGATTAACATTACACATTTAGTAAATAGCAAAATGAAGATTCAAATCCATGACTGTGGGTCCCATGTTGTATACAGAAATGCGTATATTTTTTTTTAATTTAAATTTTGTTAAATATTTATTTTTGAGAGAGAGAGAGACTTGAGGAGGGCCATAGAGAGAAGACACAGAATCTGAAGAAGGCTCCAGGTTCTGAGGGGTCAGCGCAGAGCCTGATGAGGGGTCAAACTCACGAACCATAGGAACATGACTTAAGCCGAAGTCAGACACTTAGACTGAGCCATGAAGGCACCTCAGGAATGTGTATATTTTTTCCCGTTATATTAAGTGACATTATGCTGACCTAGGGCATCCTTCACTAAAATCTTGCCTTTATAAAAGAGGAAGAACACTTCTAAGACTCTACACTAGTAATGTTTAATGAAGTAATCTCTTCACAGTCATACTCAGGGATCCTGTGATAACTTCATGTATAACATTCCTATGCTACAGTACCAGAGACATATAAAACGAATAGGCAGGAGCATTGAGGCATATTTCTTTGAACAGTCCTTCTCTGCCTTTTCTTTCTAAATTGCATAAGAATTGGCAGCTAATTAAGAACACATTAGCAACACTGATAAACCATGTGACAAAAACAAATGCTGTGCTAACAGAAGGGAGAGCTTTCCAATGAATATAAAACAGAATATAGCACAACATCCAATTTCTGAAACTAGCTTTCTATAGATTTCTTTATTTTAACATTTTTTTTTAAATTTTTGAGAGACACAGTCAGAGCACAAGTGGGGGATGGGCAAGGAGAGAGGGGAAACAGAATCCAAAGCAGGTTCCAAGCTGTCAGCACAGAGCCCAATGTGGGGGTTGAACTCATGGACTGAACTGTGAGATCATGACCTGAGCTGAAGTCTGACACCTAAACTACCAACGCCCCATATAGATTTCTAAATGATTCTTGTATTTCATGTTTTCTTAGTCATTCACACATTCAAATATATATATCGATCCCCAAAGCAATGTGGTAATTTTGGAGATTAAAAACATGTCAAATACAATTCTTGCCTTCAGGAAGTTTTCAGCATAAAAAGATGATTAGGGAGTCTGCACATTTCCATTTTAGGAAACTATCTTTATGAGGCTGGAATATGATCTTTTTAGGTAAAAGGTGGCCTTGCATTGATACATCCAAAGATGAATATCTGATTACATATTTGCTGGATACACTGCTGTTAAAGTGGGCATGAGATTCATGGCTAAGTGTCTGGGAAAACTTTTCATGCATATAAAAACTGATCTCATAGATTAATTTGAAGCATTTTTAAAAACTAGACTTGCAACTTTTTCAATTAAAAAAATTCTGTTATCTTCATTTATGTTACAAAGAAAACGGTAACTCCTTAAAATGGTTCACAATGTCTTGACATGTCTTTCCACATTTTGTGTGTTCTGTCCATTTCATGGATCTCAGAAAATGCCACAGTGTCACACCTGTGTTATTCTCTTTCCACTGTATGACTTTCACCCAACCTACCAACTCACTTGATCTTTACAATTCCTCCTCATCCTTTAAGATGCAGTTATTAGTCACCATAGAGACACAATCAAGAGGGCTGAGAAGTAGAGAACACTGTTACCTCCACATGCCCACAATGATCAAACTGAGAAGAATTAAAAGCCACAATATTCTGATCTCCAAGAACGTAGGATGCCTGAGTGAGTGCCAACTGGGACCAGAGACTCTGAGGGAAGGAACGCCAGCCCAATGTGGAGCTGGGAAAGAGAGTGCCCAGGAACTTGGCACTGGGCCCGCAGAGAGCCGTGTGTCCAGAGGTGGCACAGCATCATGCAGGGCTGAGCGCAGGGCAGCCGTGCAGGGTGACACAGAACCGTGGATGGCCACACACAAACTGGGCGTGCAGGGCGGCGAGGAGCTGAGGGTGAGAGGAGAGGCTGAAAAGCGCAGTGTGATCTCTGGAGAGGGGAGACCTCAGCCTGTGGTGGAGAGATAATCTTTCCATGTGTAGCCGCTGGGGCGGGGAGAGAAATCCGTCACTCTCAGCGGGCTGGTTCTCCCATGTGCCCTGCAGCTCGCCGACTTCTGGTGGAGCCAGGGAAAAGCTGGCCCCCCAATTCCCTATGCAGTCCCTGCCAGAAATCTGCCCACCTGACGGAGATCATTTTAACAGTGGCAGAAGCATTAAAGTGTGTGGACTAGGAGTTGGAAACCTGGCAGAACTTGGAAAACTAAAACTTTTTGACTTGCCCGTGGCTCGAGAAGGTTGGACTCAAGAAAGTGGCTGGAGGTACATGGTCTGACTGGGGCTTGTGTGGCCGCCATTCTTCTTTCTTCTCCCTGGAACCACTAAGGCGGGGCTTCAGAGAGCAGACCCTGAGGCCCCACCTACCTACATCGAGCCACGCCCATTCACGCTGTAGACCTGGATTCTTCTTTTCTTACTATTTTAGTTTTTTCAATTTTTTTCTTTTCTTGTTATTTTATTTTTCACGTCTATATTTTTCCCTGTTTTCTCTTTTCTATTTTCCTACTTCCTCCTTTTTACCCTTTCACCCCTGGAGTCTGGGAAAGATCAATATTTATGCACCACTGTGATTATATCAAATCTTACCATCCAGATATTTTTTCCCCTTATCTCATTCTTATCTCTCCCGTCAACAGGTTTTATGCTCTCAGACTGTCCTTTATCTCTGGCTGTCTCTGTCCCCCCAGCTTTTTGTTCTCCTTTCCTGTCCTCTCTTTTCTTTCCTGCTCCTTTTTTTCCTTTCCCATTTGGTTTGTGTCTTTACTTGATCTGTCAGTGTGTTTGTGTGCTTGTGTTCCCTGTCTGTTTGTCTGTCTGCTTTCCTTTCCAGGGCTACCTCAAGAAACAAGCCTAAGCACACATAGTGGAAAGTCCCAAATGTCACTGAGTAGTGAAATATATTCATTAGAGGCATAACAAGAGAAACCGAGAGACACCACTAAAAGAACATCTCCTGAAATGACAGGCCCTGGACAGTCAAAGAGCCTCCTTTAAGAGAGCCATACTAATAGGAGCACAGTGCAGAACTAGCTTTTAAAACTGACAAGAGACAGAAAGCTAGCCAAAATGATGAAACGAAAGAACTCGCCTCTAAACAAATTCCAGGAAGAAATTCCACAGCCACAGAAATGCTCAAAACAGACATAAACAACATAACTGAACAAGAATTTAGAGCAATTGTCATCAAATTCATCGCTGGTCTTAAAAAACAATCAGAGAAGCTACTGATACACAGACTAGCGACCTTCAAAAGGCTATGAATGAGGTGAATAATAAAATGGAGGCAGCCAATGCAAGGACTGAAGAAGCAGAGAGGAGAATAGGTGAATTATAAGGCACAGTTATAACAAACGAGGAATCCAAGAAAAGAGATGGAAATTGATCCAGGAGCATGAAAGGAGAATTCGAGACCTGAGTGATACAATCAAATGGAATAATATCCATATCGTAGGAGTTCCTGAAGAGTAAGAAAGAGAAAAAGGTCCGGAACGGATGCTTGATCAAATTATAGATGAAAATTTCTCCAATTTGGGAAAGAGAAAGACATTGAAATTCAAGAGGCATGTCAAACTTCCCTAAGACATAACCTGAACCAACCTTTGGCATGACATACCATAGTGAAACTGGCAAAATATAAAGAGGAAGAGAGAATTATGAAAGCAGTTAGGGAAGAAAGGTCCCTAACATATAAAGGGAAACATATCAGAGTGGTTACAGACCTATCTACTGAAACTTGGCAGGTCAGAAAGGAATGGCAGGAAATGTTCAGTGTGATGAACAGGAAAAATATGCAACCAAGTATTCTTTATCCAGCAAGCCTGTCATTCAAAATAGGAGAGATAAAGGTGTTCCCAAATAAAAATTAAGAGAATTCATCACCACTAAACAAGCCCTACAAGAAATCCTAAGAGGGACTCTATGAGAGAAATGTAGGAATGTAAAGGAATGTAAAGACACCAGACACGTCAATACAAACATGAACTCTACAGAAAACACAATGAATCCAAACACACAGTTACCAATAATAACACTGAATGTAAATGGACTGAATGCTCCATTCAAACAACAAAGGTAGCAGAATGGATAAAAAAAAAAACAAAACATAATCCATCTATTTGCTGTCTACAAGAGGCTCACCTTAGACCTGAAGGCACCTTCAGATTGAATGTTAGGGGGTGGAGAAATATCTACCATGCTACTGGATGCCAAAAGAAAGCTGGAGTAGCCATACTTATATCAGACAAACTGGACTTTAAAGTAAAGGCAACAACAAAAGATGAAAAAGGACATTATATAATAATTACAGGGTCTTTACATCAGGAAGAGCTAACAATTATAAACATCTATGTGCCGAATCCGGCAGCACCCAAATACATAAAACAAGTATTCACAAACAGAAACAATCTTATCGATAAGAATGTGCTAATTGCAGGAGACTTCAATACACCACTTACAACAATGGATAGATCAACCAGACAGAGAATCACTAAAGAAACAATGGACCTGAACAGCACACTGAAACAGATGGAATTAATAGATATATTTAAACTCTGCATCCTGGAGCTAGGGAATTCACATTCTTCTCAAGTGCACATGGCATATTATCTAAGATCGATCACAAACTGGGTCATAAAACAGCTCTCCATAAATACAAAAGAATTGAGATCATACCATGCACACTTTCAGATCACAATGCTATGAAACTTGAAATCAACCACAGGAAGAAATCTGGAAAACCTCCAAAAATGTGGAGGTTAAAAACCACCCTACTGAAGAAAGATTGGGCAAATCAGGCAATTAGAGAGGAAATTAAAAAATATATGGAAACAAATGAAAATGAAAATACAACAAGCCAAACTCTCTGGGATGCAGCAAAGGCAGTCCTAAGAGGAAAGTTTATTGCAATCCAGGCCTATTTCAACAAACTAGAAAAAGCACAAACTCAAAATCTAATGGAGCACCTAAGGAAACTAGAAAGGGAGCAAGAGCACCTCAAGCCCAGCAGAAGAAGAGAAATAATAAAGCTCAGGGCAGAAATAAACAATATAGAATCAAAAAAAGCAGTTGAAAAAATTAATAAAACCAAGAGTTGGTTTTTTTGAAAAATAAACAAAATTGATAAACCTCTAGCTAGGCTCCTCAGAAAGAAAAGAGAGAACACCCAAATAGACAAAATCATGAATGAAAATGGATCTATTACAACTGATCCCTTAGAAATACAAGCAATCATTAGAGAAAAAAAAATTATATGCCAACAAACTGGACAACCTAGAAGAAATGGACAAATTCCTAAACACACGTGCACTACCAAGATTCAAATGAGAAGAGATAGGAAATCTGAATAGACCCATAACCAGTGAAGAAATTGAATCTGTTATCAAAAATCTACCAATGAATAAAAGCCCAGGGCCCAATGGATTCCCAGGGAGTTCTACCAGACATTTAAGCAGAGTTAACACCCATCTTTCACAAGTTATTCCAAAAAATAGAAATGGAAGGAAGACTTCCAGACTCATTCTACAAAGCAAATATCACTTTGATTCCTAAACCAGACAGACACCCAACCAAAAAAGAGAACTATAGGTCAATATCCTTAATGAATACAGATGCAAAAATACTCAACAACATACTAGCAAATCAAATTCAGCCACACATAAAAAGTATTAACCAACATGATCAAGTGGGATTCATTCCTGGGTTACAAGGCTGGTTCAATATTTGCAAATCCATCATGTGATATATCACAATAACAATAGAAAAGATAAAAACTATATGATCCTGTCGATAGATGCGGAAAAAGCATTTGACAAAAATACAACATCCCTTCTTAAAAAAACCCTCGAGAAAGTTGGGATAGAAAGAACTCCCTTAAACATTATTAAAGTACTTTATTAAAAATCCACAGCTAATATCATCCTCAATGGGAAAATACTGAGAGCTTCCCCC
>NC_043710.1:62017428-62018625 GCF_006229205.1 Suricata suricatta
AATCACAGCAATTTCCTAATCGACACACCCACAAAGGGAAGGGAATCAAGAACAAAAATGAACTATTGGGACCTCATCAAGATAAAAAGCTTCTGCACTGCAAAGGATACAATCAAGAAAACTATTAAGCAACCAACAGAATGGGAAAAGATAGTTGCAAATGACATATCGGATAAAAGGCTAGTATCCAAAATGTACAAGGAACTCACCAAACTCCATACCAAAAAAAATGAATGATCCAGTGAAGAAATGGGCAGAAGACTCGAATAGACACTTCTCCAAAGAGATCATCCAGATGGCCAATAGGCACCTGAAACAATGCTCAGTATCACTCATCATCAGGGAAATACAAATCAAAGCCACACTGAGATAACACCTCACACCAATCAGAGTCACTAAAATGAACAAAGCAAGAGACTATAGATGCTGGTGAGGATGTGGAGAAATGGGCACCTTCCTACACTGTTGGTGGGAATGTAAACTGGTGCAGCTGCTCTGGAAAACAGTGTGGAGGTTTCTCAAAAAACTATCGATAGAACTCCCTTATGACCCAGCAATAGCACTGCTGGGGATCTACCTAAGGGATACAGAGGTGCTGATTATGGCATAGGGGCACATGTACCCCAATGTTCATAGTGGCACTTTTTTTTTAATTTTTTTTAAATGTTTTATTTATTTTTGATACAGAGAGAGACAAAGCATGAGAGGGGGAGGGGCAGAGAAAGGAGGAGACACAGAACCGGAAGCAGGCTCCAGGCTCTGAGCTAGCCATCAGCACAGAGCCTGACGCGGGGCTCGAACCCACGAACGTGAGATCTGACCTGAGCCGAAGTCGGAGGCTTAACCAACTGAGCCACCCAGGCGCCCCCATAGTGGCACTTTTAACAATAGCCAAATCATGGAAAGAGCTTAAATGTCCATCAACTTATGAATGGATCTATTGAAGCTTGAAAAGATGTGAGTTCTTTGTGTGCAATCTTTCATTTATGCATGTGAGAGGGTTTTCTTTTCTTAATATTTTTACATTGTCATACTTGTTTTCCTTGTTGGGGTGTTTGCTTATTTAATACATTCCATCAAGAACAGAAATTACATGCTGGTTTTTTTTTTCCCATAGGAAGTGTGTCTTGGGTTTTTCCCTTATTATTTTCTTTACTTTTTTTTTCCTCTTCTTTTTTTGGTGGTGGGGGTGGTTAT